>NW_026968311.1:0-105000 GCF_028390025.1 Pseudophryne corroboree
GCCACCAAATCTGGCAGCTCCTGGAGGAAGTGGGTCACACTCAAAGTGTCTAATTATGTGGTCATTGTGTGCTCCTCTGTCCAAGTTCTGATATGTGGTGTCTGGCTGTCTGTTTCTTCTCCCTACCAAGAGTATGACCATCACTCCTATCAGGGAATGATCATCATTCAGTGTAATGAGGGGTCAGTGATTGGGTTTTACTCTATGTTGGGTTACATGGGGATCTTGGTGGCTGTGAGCTTTGTTCTGGCTTTCATGGTGATGACATTACCGGACAGCTTTAATGAGGCCAAGTACATCACCTTCAGCATGCTGGTGTTCTGCAGTGTCTGGATTGCAATGATCCCGGCCTATCTGAGCACCAAAGGGAAATACATGGTGGCTATGGAGATATTCGCTATACTGACATCATGTGCTGGAGTTCTGGGCTGTATATTTTTCCCCAAACTCTACATTATGCTTATAAAACCAGAACTGAACTCCAGAAAATTGATGCTGGGGAAGAACAAGTTATAAAGAATTGCATGCAGTAAGAATATATACATATTTATTTGCTACCTGAACATTATTTAAATAAACACAGTTGCATCGTAAGATATTTTATTGAAATGGGTATACATGTATTTAATACTGTACTAAATTCTATCATTGTATCCTAGCTGACACCTCACCAGGAAAAGAAGTAACATTTGGGATTATTCCAAGTTGGTAGCAGTTTGTGCAAAAATAGCAAAAACTGCAACTGATCATATAGAATGCTGGGGGACGCCTAGCACAGGGCAAGGCCGCCCAGCATATGTAGTGCCACCCTCCATTGCAATCACGTTTAAATTGTGATCGCATCAGAGAATCCTGAAAGAGAGGTAGCCAGGCTACATATGCAGGATGTCTGGCACCATGTTCCCCATCACAGGAAACAAGAGATGTCATCAGGCTGCCCCAAAAATGCCCATCACATGCCTGCATTACTTACACCACTCCCTGCTAACACCGCATTGCTTCCCCTCAACACCCATCATTTAAAGATGCAATTGTGTAGTGTAAGCTCACACAAGTGCAATACAAACACATTGCTCACACAGATGGATATAGGTTTAACAAAGAACAATAGTGGAAACCGCACAGGTTGAAGATATTTGTATATGTATCGTGGTTGTTGTCTGTAAGACTGATATTGTATCCAAGGATTAGCTCCTCAATTGGAAAGCCATACACATAAGATACTGTGATCCCTGTATCATGTATATCTGGTGACCATCAGTGGTGCTCCCTTCAGTCAGAGAGTATCAATATGAACAAAGGAAAGAGAAAGTAGAAGACTCTTGTTAGGGAGCACTCTAATACAGACAGACTGGTGTGGTCAAATACCAATAACTGGATAAAAGTAAAATGCTTTAATCATTTCTAATTAAAAATATTAATAAGGAGTTCAATTAATGCCGATATGTGTTAATCAATAACACTGCGAAAATATAGAGAAAAAATATATATAGATCTATATAATTTATAGTACAAATTCTATCATGTAGGCCAAGGTGGGTATATACAATGTATCACATTGTGATCAATATGTGACCACAGATATAGCCACCTTGGCCTAAATGATAGTATTTGTACTATAAATTATATACAGTAGCACTCTATATTTTTTTTCTCTATATTTTCTCAGTTATTGATTAACACATATCGGCATTATTTGAACTCCTTATTCATTTTTTTTTATATTTGTTTATTCAGATTTTCCAGTTACATCAGAAAGTAAACATTGCAATACAGTTCCGACATCGTACAATAGTCATAACAATAAAGGTGAATGAAAGATTACAATAAAAAGTAACCATTAATAAAGGTATTATGTAGGTATAAAATCAATCCCTAGAGCACAAATAAAAACCCTAAGGTATAATAGAAAGGGCAAAATATTTGATCGTCAGGATATCTGACCATATAGACCAGTCTTAACATAGAAAATATAGAAAGAAATAAACCCAAAAGAATCAAAAGAGACATACAGAAGGGAGAGGATGAGAAAAGGGAGGGGGGGATCCTAGATCATGATTTGCAAATTACAACATAAACCAGTGTAAGTGTAGTAATCCACTTTATACCGTCTCAACACGTCTATGAAGGTTTATAATCATTGAAGACTCTAAATATATGTTACTGAGTAGTTAAGTCAAGAGTGTCACTGAATGGAGCCCATTTAATAGAAAATGACCTGACTCCTGTAGATAGGTCCTGACAAGCATATTTCCTTTCATAATATAAGAGTTGTAAGAGTTTACATTTTACGTCCCCCAATCTAGGAGCAGACTTTTTAATGCAGTGGAGTAATATACATTTCTTACATACTGCTAGTAGAGTAATTAGCAATGGTAAGACACATTTCTTATTCCCCGCCCAGATACCAACTTGAAACTTGAAAAATTTATACCTAAACATGCGGCTGGTTCTGGACAAAGGTGGAGATGGAACATATCATTGGCAAATCGTATGACTTTACACCAAAACTGCCTAATCTTATAGCAGTCCCACATACAGTGCATAAAATCCGCTTTAACAGCTGTACATTTACAACAATAACCAAGTTCGTCCTGGACCATATGTCTGCGTTCATATGGGGTGATATATGCCCTGTGTATGGTACGGATATGTACCTCTTGCAGATAAGCAGATTTTAATATTTTCAAAGAGAGGGAATAGGAGGCTGTCAGATCTTGTAGCGTAGTCACTAATGGAATATCCATTTTCCATTTAGACACCAACATCTCCCATTGATTATGACTATTGAAGGTAATAAGCAGAGAGTATAAATGCTTCACCTTATAATCAGTGTGTAAAAGAAGATAAAACAGTTTCTCTAAAGAATCAATCTGGGACAGTGTGATTTTTGGCGTATGTGATTCGAAAGGGGGTGCTTTCTTTGTCATCAAGAAATGGCGAACTTGTAAAAACATAAATAGGTGTGTGTTAGGGATCGAAAAACGGCTAGAAATCATATCAAAAGAAACCAACTGGCCCCCCGGGTCAAAGATCTTGCAAGATAGATCCAGCCCTTTAGAACGCCATATTTTAAACCATGGATTCGTTAGTGATGGGGAGAAAGAGGGATTACCCCATAAGGGGATGAAGGTCGTAGTGTATGGATCACTTTTACAGTGTTTATTAACAGCAATCCAAGTCTTGTAAGTATCCACAAATAAAATGTGAGTACGCATTTCTGCAGGTATTAGGGAGGGTGGTGATTGAAGAAGGGCACTAGGCGAACATGGTGCGAAAATTTCCATATCAAGAGAAAGATCCGTATATTGAGATTTGGTTAATATCCAAGCTTGGATATATCTATAGAAAACGGCATGTGAATACATCTTTAAATCGGGATAACCCATCCCACCTTCCTTCCTGGACAGTATAAGTTTAGCTTTAGAAATCCTGGGGCGTTTACCCTGCCAGAGAAATTTAGAAAACAGGGCATCAACTTTTTGTATGTCTGTTTGTACTAACGCAATCGGCAACATCTGCATGCAGTAAAACAACTTAGGAAAAAGGATTGAGTGTATAACAGTTAAACGACCCAGAAGGGAGAGAGGAAGGTCCCTCAACGCCACCAGTTTCATTGCGAGTTTAGTAATTATGGGTTGGAAGTTTGCCGAGTAGAGTCTTTTTAAATCAGAACAAATTTGTATACCCATGTATTTAATCTGGGACGATGCGACTGAAAAGGGGACAGAGGGATCAGTCAGAAAATCAGAGGGGACCGCTCCCAGAGGCAGAATCTCTGATTTGGACATATTAATTTGGTATCCAGAAACTATACCAAAAGAGCGCAGCAAATGTAGTAAAGCTGGCAAAGAGCGCTGAGGATTAGATAGAAAGATAAGAGTATCATCCGCAAACAAGCTCACCCTCAATTCCTCAGCCCCCACCCCTATTCCAGTTAATAAAGGGGACGATCGTATCGGCATCGCCAAAGGTTCTATTGCGATGGCGAACAAAAGGGGCGACAAAGGACATCCTTGTTTCGTGCCTCTACAGAGAGTAAAGGCAGGAGAGAAGAGCCCATTACATACTACCTGGGATTTAGGGTTAGAGTAAAACAAATGGAGAATTTCAATAAATTGAGTAGGGAAGCCAAATTTTTCTAAGGTACAGAACAAGTGAGGCCATAAAACAAGGTCGAAGGCCTTTTCCGCATCATAATTAACGTAATTAAAATTGAGGGGGAAGAAGATGGGGTAACAGCAGTAGCCTGATGTATCGCAGCAAGGACTCTTCGCACGTTCACCACCGAATGCCTCCCTGTAATAAAACCAGTTTGGTCTTTGTGAATTATAAGTGGCAGAATAGGTTTCAATCTTTCAGCCAAAATTTTTGTAAAAAGTTTATAATCAGAAGTTAACAATGAAATAGGTCTGTAGGATCCTGGGAGAGCAAGATTCCTGCCAGCCTTTTGTAAAATTTTAATAAAGGCATCTGAGAAGTGAAGGGGAAGACTCCCTGTGCTAATTATATGATTAAAACAGGCAGCTAAGGGTTGGGCAATGTGCAAATTCAATAGCTTATAAAATTCATTAGCATAGCCATCAGGACCCGGGGATTTGGCAAGCTTCAGCTGTTTTATGGCTAATAGGACTTCTGCAGTGGTGATTGGTGCAGTTAGAGTTGAACAAAAAGAGTCAGGGAGCTGAGGAAGTGAGAGCGAGTCCCAGTAAGCAGAGGGATAGTGAGAAGAAGAGGAAAGAGGAGGATCAGTAATAGTAGGAGAAGAAGTAAGTTCATTAGTTTCAACTGGAATAGAATAGAGGGATTCATAAAAGGATTTCATAACCTCTGCAATTTGTATGTCTGAAGTAGTGAGAGATCCATCCGCCTTTAACAGAGGATGAACTACAGACTGACCTCTCGGTCCCTGTAATAAATTAGTCAAAAGCCGTCCGGTCTTATTACCAAATTTATAGAACTTGGAGTTAACTTGGAAGAGATAATTGTCCCCACTTTTTTGTAATAACTCACTAAAATGCAGTTTAGCTGAAAGATAGGTAGTTTTATGTTCTGGGGAAGGAGATAATTTATAAGTTTGAAAAGCACTAGAGAGAGCAGATTGCAGTTCGAGATAAGAGGCATTACGTTGTTTTTAAAGAAAAGAAACATAAGCAATTAATTTACCCCTTATTACAGTCTTGGCAGCCAGCCAGAAGACTGTGGGATTAGAATTTGCATGCGTCATATTCTCCATTAGATATTCCTTCCACCAAGTCTCCAATTGAGACTTCATATGTTGTGAGTGCATTAAGTGGGAAGGAAACCTCCAATGGGGAGTAGAACCCTCCATCCTACCAAAGCTCAACACCATATGAACCAAACCATGATCCGCTATAACAGGGGGTTCCATATCTACCGAATCTAATTTAGGAAATAGCTGTTCAGCTACCAAGATATAATCAATTCTTGACCACGTATTATGGGTCAGAGAAAGGCATGAATATTCTCTCTCTATGGGATGAGTAGCCCTCCAAGTGTCAATTAAATTAAGTGACTTTAGAAAAAATGGTATAACAATCTTTGGCAGAGTCAGCTTGCGTTTCGGAGGGGGGGTCCTGTCCAGGAAGGAAGATGAGAGCAAGTTAAAGTCACCGCAGACTATCAATGAGCTAAGATCTAAGATATGCAATCTCGCAATCAGTGATGTAAAAAAGATTTTACTGTACATATTTGGCGCATAGATATTGCATATATGAAAGACCACACCCCGGAATTCTAGCTTAAGTATTAAAAACCGGCCCTCCGCATCTGAAACCATATGAGATACCATAATATTTAAAGATTTCTTAGCTAGCACCACCACTCCCCGTGATTTAGTATTATAGGATGCAGAACCTAGTACCCCACATCCCATCATATTCAATTTTTTAACCTCCTCAGACTGCAGATGAGTTTCTTGAAGGCAAATTAAATCTATCATATGTTTATTTAAATAAGTCAGCAAACGCCGACGTTTGGCAGGAGTATGGGTGCCACGGACATTAAGTGACCCAACCTTAAGAGACATTATCAGAAGAATAGATAGTCACCACTCTAAGCACAGGAAATTGTGATCCTAATCTAAGAGGGGATGGGGGAGGGACACACAGGAGGGACAAGCAAACGATAAAAATAAAAACACAAATACCAATAAGAAACACAAAAAACAAAACCACCATGAGCAGCAACAACCCATCCTCCGCATAGACTTCCAGTAGGAATTAAGTCCTCGTACAACCAGTGCCCCAAAGACTGAATTCTGCAATAGCGACATAGAAAATAGAACCCCTCGGCACGGTCTCCACCCAGAACATCAATCAACATAGTAATTAACCAGCCATCCCTGATAAATCAGGGTGTAAATTTAAGCACGCATGAAACATATTAACGTAACGTATTACTCAAAACTAATAACTAAGAGCCATTATAAGATCTAAACAAATGAGCAATACAGTACAATAATGGAATATATCCCAGGGAACAGTAATTTTTAGAACAGGAACAGCATTACTTGTCTCAGTCATCCGGGGCCTGAGACAAATCCATAATGTTTCTCCCATCTGCTTCTTCCTTGAGAAATGCCTCCGCATCAGCAGGTGTGGTAAACTCAGAAAACTCTGATACAGTATAAATGCGCAGTCGCGCCGGGAATAACATCATGAATCTTCGATTGGTTTTGGCAAGTATAGAACAAATTGGGGAAAAGGCACGTCTTAGTCTCGAAAGTTCGGCAGAAAAGTCTTGGAAAATACGCAAAGAGTGCCCTTCCCATAAAATAGGATTATATTTGCGAGACGCCCTCCAAATCGCCAAGGCATGTAGATAGTTCAAAGTCTTGAAAATAACCACTCTTGGACGTTGAGAGGAGTTCCTGGTCAGATCTCCTAAGCGGTGCACTCTTTCAATCACCATGTCAGCGCAGTCCCTGTCTATCTTCAATAGTGCAGGGAGTGTAGTATGAACAAAGTGCTCTAGAGAAGCCCCTTTAAGTGTTTCAGGCAAACCAATAATTCTTAAATTATTTCTTCTGGTTCTGTTTTCGATGCTATCTAACTTCTCTGACAGCCGTTTGTTGTCCAGAACCAGAGCAGAGTCAGTTTTCTGCAGCCCCGCCACATTATCAGTGTTATCACTAATGCGTTGCTCAGCGTCAGACATCCTGCCAGCCAAGTTTTTAATCTGTGTTGTTATATCCACCACTGCTTTCTGCAATAACGGTGCCATTGCCTCTTGAATCGCCAGTACCATGTCCTCATATGAGGAGGAATGATTAGGCACAGCAGACTTAGACTCCCCCGTAGCACTAACAGAAGCCGCAATCGGCTTTTTACTGACCGGAGTTCCAGGGGCTGTATCAGCGTCTGGCGCCATGTTGTGTTCCCCCCTGCGTTTCTCCTGTCTCAGTGGCTGCGGTGGAGGAAGCGTCTTCAGGGTGGCTGGTGACGCTAGAAACTCCTCCATTGTCTCCTCTGTCCTTCGGGGAGACCAGGAGCGATGTTTCCCTGAGGCTGACAGCATGCTTGCGGTAAGGGATAGGTGCTTAGAGCGGAGCCGAGGGGAGAAGCTGCTCACTCTCCCATGCCGGAACCGGAAGTCGAGCAAAGGTAAACTTACTGTTTGAATGTATCTTTGGCTTCGCTGGTGTTTCCTTCTGCTGGAACCGTGCAGCTTCTGGTGGTGTCTCCAGGATCTCACAAGATGTATTCATCTGTTCTGCACTTGCAAGTGATGAATCCATATCACTATGTTCAAAGATCAGATCCTCAAATAGCGGCTACAATGACTATGCATCTTGGCTGATTTCTGGTGATGCAACCTGCTTTGCAGCACTAATTGAAGAAGGGCCACTGGATATCACAAGGCTGAGTTGCCAAAAACGTTATTGCATACTGTAATTTACAAAAGGGCCACTCCATCCAGGTGGCAGAACTCTTGTTATTGTTATCATGAACTTTTGTGTATTACTCCCTTAGAGCTTTGTGCTTATTCAGCACTTGTATACATGAAGATCCTCTGGAGATAAGGACCCGTGCTATATTACTATATACTGTGGTGACTTTTACAGTATTGGTGATTTGTTTATTGATCTCCTCACAACCCCTCACCTCAAGAAATTTTTGTACCTCTTTGTCACTCCAGTAAGTCATACTGTATCCTTCTGCATCTGCCCACTAATGCTGTTGCTGTCTCAATGGCACTGCTGCTGAAGCACTGTGTCTCCCTAAGCTCCCTCTGACCCCATTACTGGTGCTGTGGCTGCACCACTCTGTCCTTCTTCATTTGTCCTACTAAGCATTTGCTCCCTGTCATGTGGTCAGGTGGCTGCAGTTGATATCATGTGTAAGCACACCAAACAGCCAAACACTTTTCTGACAACCTAAGTCTAAAAACTTCCATTTACACTACAGACTACCCAGGTCTCTCCCAGGAAAAATCCTGGTACTGAGCAGGGTTGCAGACCAAGGTCACCTGATCTGGGTTGGGTCTGTTTACAAATAGCCAAAACCCAGGTTGAGCAACCTTCCATGGGAAACATTTTTTTTTCTGTATGAGTTAAGGGTTGTAAGTTATGTTGGAAAGACAAAAATGGCTCTTAAAACCATACTAGATCATACTTGGAATACTAGGATACCATAGCCTCCCTCATCACTTTAAAAATCAATTGAAGTGTAATACAGATCTTTTGATTTTTAAGGGAATATAGATTGTTAAAGCCAAATATTTATCCTATATAACACACTATAAAGAGGTTAAGAAACACAGTACGCAACTGGCGCACGAGGTACCGTAAGGGTACGCTCTTAGCGTAGCGGACGCTGTATCAGGAGCGAGCCGCTCGAGCGACACAAACGCTCGCGAGAATACGCTGTTGGTATCGGGCACACTATAGGTGAGCGACTACCGTAATGCTACGCTATCAGCGTAGTGGACGCTCGAGACCACGAGGAGACAACGAGCGGCGCAGACGCTCACAAGATAACAATCAGTAGAACTTGAATGTAACACACAGAAATGATATTCTTATACTGTAAACCTTGTACTGAAACACTGTAGCGATATAACGCTGCTTAACCTTGTTTACACTAAAGCTGTTTGAGCGATAGAGACGCTCCTTTTACCCACTGCTATATAATGAACACACAATACCGATCTAAGGGTCTAACGCCTTTTAAGGAAATGAATGAACGTTCAAAAGAATAATACAATACAAGTCATACACTACCAATATAACATAGACTAACTAACCAGATAACTACACATGAAATACAATACAATACAATTACGTTTAAGGGAAAATGAGAGAGAAAGAGGAGAGGAGAGAGAGAGAGAGATATGGCTCACAATAACAATAAAGACAATATGATTGTGGAGAAAACTTACGCACAAAGGAAACAATCGCATGCGCCTCTGGATATCCAGCTCCCGATTATCAGTGGTGAGAACCGTTGAAGAGAGTGAGCTGGATCAGATCGGCTTGTCTATTTATGCCCCACACACAATACAATACAATGGTCCCTACAATCTCATTGTTCATTGGACACAGGAATTCGTCTTCGCATTATAACAAAAGGTCATAGGTTGATTCATACAGGTGGGCTGTGACTATTTCCAACTGCTCAGGTGGGTGGGAAACTAGGTTTCCCGCCGCATGGATAAGTGAGTGCAAATAATAGTAAAAGTACATAAACTTCTTATGTCCATAACTATTCGCACAAGTGATTAATCCGCTTCAAACCAACACCGGAATATTGCTAATTAAATACTCTTCCGATGGATACTAAACACCACTGTATAACCCTTTTCTGACCCTTCGTATCAAACAAAGAGGGATCTCTTTGTTCATGAACATGCTACATTAACTAAACTTTCAGATTCTATCAAAGGGACCATAATCTACAAAATACATTATATGGTTAAAATATGTAACGATCGAGTCGCACGCTAGGCGCACATAAACTCTACCGTAAATGCGCATACCGTGCGCCTGCGGGTGCACGTAACAGCGGGTATGCGTACGCACGGGAGAGCGCACGCATGCGCAGCGCGGACCTGTATGAGGTGCAAATATGGCAGTGTGCATCATGATATTTTTCTGACTTTGACAGTCCACCCTTTGGCAGTCAACAATAACTGCCACTTTCTAAAACATTTCAAAAAGAGAAAAATATATGTCATGTGTAAATACATTTCTATGGTTGGGTAGGGGAGGAGAGGAGAAGGTGAGAAAAGGGTATGACCTAGTGAGATAGCAGAAGCATGTGTGTATGAATCCATGTTTGGGGGGTCATGTATCATCGTGCCGTGCGTGTCTTAAATCAAGCTTCGAGGTATTGCGCAGTATACATTTGAATTCCTTCTTATCCCGCGGTACGGGTCTGTGGATGGGCTGTCAAACGTTACCGAGCTCTTTTCGGCTTTTGGTTGCAACAAAATGGGGGAGCACATTTTAGTTGATGATACATGAATGGGGGGATATGTGATTGCTGATATCTGTGCCTGTATTCCCTATCGACTATGTGTGTCATTACCTGAAGGTTGTAGAAATGAAGATAAAGAACAATTATGGTAAATGCAGTGGTATTCTATGTCAGGTTAATGAACATTTGTCGGTTGAAGTCTTGTCTGTTGAATGCAGTCTTCTTTGGGCTTTTGCCAAAAAGTGTGGGCAAAAAGCTTTGTCAATGTCCATATACTTACAAAAGTGTTGGGCTAGCGTAAATTTTAAATTTCTAGGGAAACTGGGGGTCTATGGCATAGTTCATCAATTATCTGTGTATAAGGTTGTCAAAACTTCTTCTTTAATCCATCTGTTGTCTGTGTACAGGATCATCAAATTCCTCGTCCAAGTGGGTCTTTTTACCTTGGAGAAAACGGAGAAACAGGTGAAAGAAACGGACCGTATAATCACATTTTCATCATATCATTGTCTCTACCGTTGGGTCATAAATCAAATCCATTGGAATTACAATTTCCTCACTCCTTAGACTCATTACCCTGGTACTACGTTTGCACTTCGTTAAAGCCTGAACGCATCTAAATATCAAGCCAATCGTTATGACGACACCCAAGATACATAGGAGAAACTTCCCTACATCCATTATGACTCCTTGAGCCCATTCTCCTAAACCAGAGAACCAATTTTGCGGGTTCAACCATGACACCCAACCAGTCAGCTCATTACCCACAGCAGCAAGGGTGAGATTGTGTCTCCTGCGAAATTCCCACTTTAATTGGAGAATATCGTCCATCTTTTGGTCTATGACCTCGACCGGATCCTCGGTACTATTCGTAATATATGTGCAGCATTTTATTCCATACTGAGTTGCTAGGGTGACACAATATCCACCTGTCACTGCTGTGAGATTATTAAGAACCATTCTATGCTGAACCAGTTCTGTTTTATAAGCTTGAAGCTCTCTTCCAGTATACCTAAAAGTGTCATCATACATTTCTGTGATATTGTCTAATAAATTTGCAAGCGCAGAGATATACCTATAGTTCAGCACTCCTCTAGCGGTGCGAGTGAAATCTAGCGCAAGTAGAACCTGAATCCCGGTGGATTCATGGATCATGTCAGAGGCCGAATGCTCTGTCCTTTCTGTCAGTTGCCTTTTAACTACGTGCTCGTAATGGGTGTGAGTATAAGGAGCTTGGGCACCACGGTGTATATCTTTCATTTCGGCATGTGATACAGTCATTACTTCAGGCAGTACTTTTCCAATATAACACAATCCTTCAGAGTTTGGGGCAAGCCACTTATACGCCTTCCTCCCGCATATGAAATATGCATCATCGGGGAGAACATATGGGACGGAGTAGGACATAACCATATTACACATCTTCCATGTGAAATCTCCTAACCCTAATTCTCCCATCTGTCTAGTACACGTATCAGTTTGTATGATATGTGCACAGTATCCTGGTGATACCTCTCCAACTCTCGTAATCCTACTTCCTAGGGTATACCTATATCGGAAAGATTTTTCTCTACTGGCTATGTGGCGTATAAGCTCTGTATCTGTAGGCATTCTATCTGCTCTATATGAAAAGGTCATGGTTTGGTTACTCCATGACACTTCCCAATTTCCCGGCTTTCGGGGATTGGAAATGTTAAAACATATTAAGGACTTATCCACATGATATTGGTGGAGCTTCAAACTAGGAGGGCTGGAGATATTAAACCTCCTGTCCACCGGTCTCCCACCCTTTAGCTCAAGTACCTCCCCTATCGTTAAAGGAAATGGTACTAGCCCTGATTTGCTATGGCCTTGAGGTACTTGAGAGCATACCCAACAATCTGTCTGATTTACCACATTACCCACTAAGGAGTGATAGTCACTCAATGGATGCCGGTCCATGTGGATATTAAAACTGGATTGGCATTTCTTGATGCACCCATCCTCAACTACATTGTCACAGAGCCTACAGATACAGTTTTCTTCAGCTAACAATCCTTCACAATGTTTACAAATAACATGGCTGCTAGATCGTTTCCGGTACTCGCCTTTGCTTGGTGATTGTGTTGCTATTGGAACTTTACACCTCCGTCTCAGTCATCAGAACCTTTCTGGATCCTTTCTCGACCTCACTGGTACTCTCGCCGGAACAGACTGCTCTGGTCAACATCAGGGTCAACATGAAAACACGGCTCACAGTCTCTCGAGGCGAGTCCATCTTACAGGAGGAGAAAGGAGAAATTTGTAATGGGGGTACAGAAAAACAGTTTGAGGGGGAGAGAAACTTGTTACGATAATTAGTTCTCTAGTCTTGTTGTTCTTCTTGTTCTGCTGTTATCTCAAAGGTGCTGTCTCTCAGTCTTCCAACCGAACACTCTGGTGATACAATATTTCTTCCAAACCAGCGATCTTTCTGTAAGGAGCAAAAATCTTGCATTACCATTTGTCTAACTGAGGGGTGACATACCATCTTTAAAACATGAAAACATGAGTGAGAAGAGAGAAAACACAAAAAAACAAAAGAGAGAGAGAACCGTTCATATATGTATATATCACATAAATCAACAATAAACAACCACAGGAAAAAAAAACATTTTTCAAACATTTTTAAAACATTGTCAGATCATCATCAGGCTGTCATATCTACATGTCCCATGGTTTCCTTGCGCAGTCCCTCCCACCAGCACCTCCATACTCCACCCTCTGTATCTGGCCAGGATACATTGATGCGGATAGGTCATGCTGGGGTTTGGTAGACTTCTGCAAAGACCAAGCAGATATGCAATGTTTGAGTCCTACCAATAATCGTCAGAGATGGGGAGAGAAAAAGAAACATTTCACAGATACATTTACAACGTTTCACCCGGTCATTCCTGTGTCTTCAGGGAATGACCTCCCAATTTATTAACCGTTACCTCAGGCTTACCATCAGTCCTAATGATCACCTTTCCTGACTACATATCATGGGTGTGGCTCAAAATTCTTCCTATATGATCCCTGATTATAATTTGGTGTGTCATAACTCTGCTCACATCTTTGTCTAGGGGGTTTATATGAATTTGGTCTACTTCTTGATCTACAATCTCTTGCAAAATGACCTTCCTTCTGGCAATTATAACACCTTGTCACCTTTGACTTACCCACAGGGATATGAGGCTTCTTTGTTTCCCCTTGCTTGATGCTGTTTTGCTCATGCCCAACAGCAGAGTCCCTTAATGCAGTTACTGATTTATCTCTCCAGTATGGATTGGTGATCTGTATCCTTGCTCTCAACACTTCCTTTAAACCATCCATTAGCACAGATACTGCTACTTCTCTGTGCGGTGCACTTGTTTCGATGTTTTCTATACCCGTATACCTAGTCATGTCCTGTAATGCCCAGTGGAAATAATTAGAAGTACTTTCCCCTTCGTTTTGTCTTATGGAGAAGATTTTGTTCCACTCGACAATGGCTGGGAAATATATTTCTAACTGTTGGTTGATCTGCTTAATACATTCCTGATTGTGTTCCTCCGTACAAGGTACCTCCGTGTCTAATTTACAATCAGCAATAAATTTTGCAGGGTCAACACTGGAGGGCAAACATGCCCTCAGCACTGTCCGCCACTCTTTGTTGGTGGGTTCTGTGGAGTTTCCTAGTTCTTTAATAAACCTCTGACATGTTACCAGATTTTTCCTAGGATCAGGAAATTCAGACATAATTGATCTCAGTTCCATCCGGGACCAGGGACGGCGCATTGCACTGTCCTTGACGGGAATGATTCCCCGATCGTCAGTCTTCCCATCGGGGACTGTGATCACCCTGACAGGACTAAACTCAATTACATCACCTTGTTTTGGTCTTACAATATGGGGTACATTTGTTTGTGTGTGATATAAAACATTGTACGTACCTGTGGACACGACCTCACCTGACCCTCCGTTAGGGGGTTTGATTATTGCCTTTACCGATTTGGTCGCGTCCACCTGGATGTCTTGTGTGATGGCTGCTGGTAAAGGTGCCGACATCGTGCTGGGCTCACTCTCTTGCTTGTAGTCCTGAGGGAAGTTTAACATGGGGTGCAACTTGCATAGGTTAATAGTTGTACATTTAATAGTATTACAATTATCATGGTTATGTTTATTACAATTATTCTTATCATCTATAATACAGTTGCTAAGTGCGTTTTTATTGTTCAACATTGTGCCTTTCTCAGCAACCATAATCCTCTCCATTGCCATGTCTCTCCTCCCAAGATGAGAGTCAGATAAGTCAGTTAACTCTCTATGCATTTCACTTTCCTGTTGCCACAATCTTAAACAATCATAATGTTTGATCCGTCTCTTTGCTGATTTAATGAGACTTATCCTTCTCCTTAGATTTTGTAACACATCTGGGCTAAAGCTGCCTACTCTTGGGAACTTCTCCCCGTCATGTACAGTCATTCTCTCCCATTCATCACATAAAACCTCTGTGTGTGAACCGTATTTTTCACACATTACATACCTTGCCGACCCGATTGGTCGGTTTACTGAATCAACCCGAACCGAGGTTGATCGCCCCCTACCTGAACAATTGGCCCCCATACCTGCAGGTGTTGCTTTCACTACCTCTGACCTTAATCAGGGTCTTTCAGCGAACCCTTACAAAAACCAAAATGTTCAAGATAGGCTGACGGTGGCGGTTTACCGAGTACCCCACTCACTCGCCCACGCTGACCAATACGACCTACACACTGCCCTAGTGCTGGCGTACTCGACCCAGGGCCCCTGCGACCTGAACCTCTATTTACTGGAACATGTGAGGGTGATCCGCAGAGCACTTACTCTTTCCAGTAACTATTGGTTGCTGGATAGTTCCCAAGTGACTGGCGAATCTCCCTTAAAATAAAAAAAATTACACAAATCACGTTAGAATGTACAAATAGCGTTTATGACCCCTTTCATACACAAATGGCACTGGGTCAGATTACTAACTAATGCACACAATTACGTGCGGTACAATCGTTCAGCACATAAGCAACTAATCTTATGTGCGGAGCGACCAGTGGAATCAAAAATTACGGCTGCAAATTCCTTCAGCCAGAGCTTTATGGCCTATATGGGTTCCGCACCAACCCTTCTTGGTATTGTGCTACTTTTCTCTATAGCGGACTTCTTAGTCTGCTGTACCTAGACCTCCTGGTCTGTTCCGGACCTCCTGGTCTGTGCTACAGTAGACCTCCTGGTCTGCTATACTCTACTGCTCAAATTTTATGTTTAACAAGGGATGCCTCCCTAGCCACCATGTACGTCACTTACATGTATGTACCTCACGAGAACTCGACTTCTTGTGGTTCAACCTCAAAAATTGTAGAACTTATATAATTGCAAACACTCACTCGCCACATGTACACTTTTGTTTCTATTTCTATTTCTGCGCAGAAATTTCTTTCCTTTAGACCAGATGAGTTGTAAATTGGAGAAGGATCTATTAGCTTAAATTTCGGACACTAAAATCGACTTGCGCTATTTATCGCGTTGCCACTTTTTAGCTTTTTTAAAATAACACTATCGTGTGATTTGTTACGTGGGCGTACCCAGACGCTCCGTTGCGTAATATACGCTGCATGCGTCGGCCTTTGGGTTGCGCACTCGGGTCTCAGCCTTTTGTTAGAGACACGTGTACGCAAAGCAGATATCCACCGTAACACAATTAACACGTTTATCAATGTAGATGATCCTCGATCATCTACCGAGCACCACACAGATCTCTCCTTATATCTTTAGGCAGAGCTGTGTGCGTGCTGTGCAATTTACACCTTAATGTATTACTTTTACTCTTTAACTATTAAATAGCGACAAATCTCTCTTAGCACGTTTATCAATTATAAAATGGCAAACAGGAGAGTGATATGAAAATACACGAATGAAAAAGAAATGCAGATATATGCGTGCGTGTGTGCAAGACAGAAATAAACCATTTTAAAAGACACTAGCGTTTTGTTCTTACCTCCGGTTCCGGATTCCTTCAGCACCCTTTACTAAGCGAAGCAGACGCTTATCCAGGCAGCACTACGAGGAATATGACCTCCCGCCCTTTGCTGATGGATAATGTCTGCTGAAATTACCTAGTGCAGATATGTGAAGGACGGACGAGCCGCCAATTGTTAAAGCCAAATATTTATCCTATATAACACACTATAAAGAGGTTAAGAAACACAGTACGCAACTGGCACACGAGGTACCGTAAGGGTACGCTCTTAGCGTAGCGGACGCTGTATTAGGAGCGAGCCGCTCGAGCGACACAAACGCTCGCGAGAATACGCTGTTGGTATCGGGCACACTATAGGTGAGCGACTACCGTAATGCTACGCTATCAGCGTAGCGGACGCTCGAGACCACGAGGAGACCACAAGCGGCGCAGACGCTCACAAGATAACAATCAGTAGACCTTGAATGTAACACACAGAAATGATATTCTTATACTGTAAACCTTGTACTGAAACACTGTAGCGATATAACGCTGCTTAACCTTGTTTACACTAAAGCTGTTTGAGCGATAGAGACGCTCCTATTACCCACTGCTATATAATGAACACAAAATACCGGTCTAAGGGTCTAACGCCTTTTAAGGAAATGAATGAACGTTCAAAAGAATAATACAATACAAGTCATACACTACCAATATAACATAGACTAACTAACCAGATAACTACACATGAAATACAATACAATACAATTACGTTTAAGGGAAAATGAGAGAGAAAGAGGAGAGGAGAGAGAGAGAGAGATATGGCTCACAATAACAATAAAGACAATATGATTGCGGAGAAAACTTACGCACAAAGGAAACAATCGCATGCGCCTCTGGATATCCAGCTCCCGATTATCAGTGGTGAGAACCGTTGAAGAGAGTGAGCTGGATCAGATCGGCTTGTCTATTTATGCCCCACACACAATACAATACAATGGTCCCTACAATCTCATTGTTCATTGGACACAGGAATTCGTCTTCGCATTATAACAAAAGGTCATAGGTTGATTCATACAGGTGGGCTGTGACTATTTCCAACTGCTCAGGTGGGTGGGAAACTAGGTTTCCCGCCGCATGGATAAGTGAGTGCAAATAATAGTAAAAGTACATAAACTTCTTATGTCCATAACTATTCGCACGAGCGATTAATCCGCTTCAAACCAACACCGGAATATTGCTAATTAAATACTCTTCCGATGGATACTAAACACCACTGTATAACCCTTTTCTGACCCTTCATATCAAACAAAGAGGGATCTATTTGTTCATGAACATGCTACATTAACTAAACTTTCAGATTCTATAAAAGGGACCATAATCTACAAAATACATTATATGGTTAAAATATGTAACGATCGAGTCGCACGCTAGGCGCACATAAACTCTACCGTAAAAGCGCATACCATGCGCCTGCGGGAGCACGTAACAGCGGGTATGCGTACGCACGGGAGAGCGCACGCATGCGCAGCGCGGACCTGTATGAGGTGCAAATATGGCAGTGTGCATCATGATATTTTTCTGACTTTGACAAGTTTGTAGAACCAGTCAAAAGTAATGGTGATAGACTTAATAAATTAGCCAGAAGAGAGGGCCTTTCAATAAATGCACTTTATACATTACTGTATGGTCTAGCGGTATAAATGAAGTTCATGAGATATTCCTTTTCTTGTGAATTTTTACATGAATGTGTTAGCTGTTTTCTGATGAATTCATGCAATTGCTTAGCATTCTGTAACATCTTTTGTCTCTTAATTAAAAACTTTCCTGTCTTTATAATCTTCCTCTTCTATAAACTTGTGAGCTGATAGGTGCACTTGTTAATTGCTGGCTTTAATATCTGCAATGTATGTAACAGGACACATGTTCTTTTATTATTGAACTGTTCTGAATTTCTGTCATGCATAAAAGAAAATATCATCTAATTTTATATATTAAACAAAAGATTATATCATATGCGCTACAATACTTGATGGGTATATATACACAAGTTGTCAGGTTGGTTCACTTTCAAATGTTCCAATAGTTCTAAATGCAGTCTCAAAATGTTCTCTCCGTGGGCAGGTACATATAAAGAGAAAGCAAAAAACAAAAATCTCCAATATGTAGTAGTTCTTTTCACAATGTGAGAAATATGGCGTGATTGAAGGGTATCAATTGTCCACTCCTTTGTGTCTTTAAATGGTGTTATGGGTTCACCCGGGGAGTGTTTTAATTTTAAAAACACAGAATGCTCACTTTCTTGCTTACTTTATAACACATGGACAGACTCCTATAAAGGTTTCTTTCGATTTCTCCACAGAAAAGACACCCTCTTTACTCGATAATATGGATGTATCTCTCAAACAATGGTATGTGAGGGAAAAGAGAAAAATTCCAATATGTAATGGTTTACCTGAGAATGGTATGTGTGGGTGATGGTCTAACCCTTTTCCCTTCGTGTCTTAAGAGGTTTTTAAAGGATCACCCTACAGCTTTTACTGTATTTGTGATTTATCACACAATTAATGTGTTATAAAGTAAGCAAGAAAGTGAGCATTCTGTGTTTTTAAAATTAAAACACTCCCCGGGTGAACCCATAACACCATATAAAGACACAAAGGAGTGGACAATTGATACCCTTCAATCACGCCATATTTCTCACATTGTGAAAAGAACTACTACATATTGGAGATTTTTGTTTTTTGCTTTCTCTTTATATGTACCTGCCCACGGAGAGAACATTTTGAGACTGCATTTAGAACTATTGGAACATTTGAAAGTGAACCAACCTGACAACTTGTGTATATATACCCATCAAGTATTGTAGCGCATATGATATAATCTTTTATTTTGTGACATTGTTCTTTCCGGTGGATAACTCCGGAATATATCTATATTCGCAGCTGTAATACGTCCAGCGCAGGGAAGTGCATACTGTTTTTTGGTCTAATTTTATATATTGTTTAATAATCTTCATTTGATTCTTAAGAACAATATAAAATGCTGTCAAATATAATAAACATAACTTGATATAATGTGTGTCTGAAAAAAGGTTCAAAATATAATATTTAATTATGCATAATTTCCAGACTTGAAAAAAAAGTAATACATTTTGGTGCACAATAATATTATCTGATGTAGTACTTGAATTAGAATTTTTATTGATGTTTATTTAAAAATTAGATTATATTTAAAACAAAATTTATGCTCAAAAGTGAAATAGAAATAAAATCAAGAAGTGAAAATAGAAAATAAAGTTGTGTTTACAAAGATGTGTCATCCACAGGTGTTTGTCTGTTTGTTTCTAGTTCATAATTGTACATAATATATATTGTTGTTTTCAATATAACGTTTTCTTTTTTTCTAACTCAACTAATTGCAACTATTAATATTTTTATTATTTAATATATATATATATATATATATTACATATGAAAAAAGTACCCTGTGCTGGTGCGCTGTACCCAGTGCGCTGTAGAATCAAGTATAAAGAGTATATACTTTTACCCTTATGATGAAATAGACTAACATCTTAAAATATTGTTAAAAGATAAAAAAAAAAATGTGTTCATATTATATGAACAGAGGATTACAATATTTACACATTGCGTGTGATACAACTCATTGAAAACAATTAGATACTCAGTTGTAACATAAAACCGGCCAGTTTATGAGGTCACGGCAACAGCATCAGTGGTCATAATGTTATAAGAAGTCACTATCTAACTTTTATTAATTATATCACTTATTTGTCACATAGATAATTACAGAGAACCACCATGATTAGACCAATAAAATTATAAATACTATGAAAAATGGTATCTTATTAACATAGTATACAATACACTAATTTAAGTTTATTATTATTTGTTATCTTTTATATATATCATTTCAAAGTGGTTTAGGAATAATGTGGGGTATGCGGTCAAGATGCCGCCGGACGGAATCCCGGCGGTCGATATACCGACGCCGGAATTCCTGACCGCCACAATCCGACATATTCTCCCTCCGTGGGTGTCCACGACACCCATAGAGGGAGAATATAATAGTGTGCCGAGCGTAGCGACGCACCGTGCCCGCAGCGTGGCGAGCGAAGCGAGGCTGCAAGGGGCTGCGTTCCGCTCGCCAACCCTGTTGGGATTGTGCGGTCGGGATTCCGGCGTCGGTATTTCGACCGCCGGGATTCCGGCCGGCGGCATTTAGTACTAATCCCTAATGTGGGTAGACATGTAGATATATGGAATTTACACAGATTATATAGCACATCACGCTCTGAATACAGGAAGCATAAAATAGAATATATTAGTAGTTGGAACGCAGATACCAGAAGTAAAGGGAACAGCACACTGGATGGGTACGCCTCATCATAGCAGGTGAGTGGCGCACATGACATCATGATACTGTGCATGTGATGTCATGGTGCTGTGTGCGCCCCGTGCCTGGATAACATGTG
The DNA here is from genome assembly GCF_028390025.1 of Pseudophryne corroboree. NCBI lineage: Eukaryota > Metazoa > Chordata > Amphibia > Anura > Myobatrachidae > Pseudophryne > Pseudophryne corroboree. Next base: position 20,906 of record NW_026968311.1, read on the forward strand.
GAAGCACATTTGAGGAGGAGCGCTTCACCAATATAAGTTGGTGGAATGTATGACATCATGCGTTCCAGATAAGAGAAGTGAAAAAATAATTAACAGATTGAGCAACCGTAAAGACATAGGGCTTATAATGACATATGGTGGGAAAGTAAAATGAGAGCGGAGCTGATGGAGAATTTTTAAACAGCATATACTGTAGTAATAATCAGTTAATATTAGACACACTGGTGATGCCTCAGTTCTAAACATTACTTAAAGAGAAAGTGATGTAACATCCAGCAGGTATAAATTAACAGCCAGGTCTGACTCACTACACATGCTGTTGAACAGAGGGAGGAAACGCACACCTTTATACCACAAGTGAGCCAATGCTAACCAATTCCTTGTGACAATTACTTATAAGATTTATGTATGTACATGTTATCATGTTATGTGGGCTGTATGAGTATATTGTAATTGCATCTATGAATTATAAATATGCTCTGATTTATGCATTGTCTAAACTTGCAAAGTAATAAATGGTCATATTGTATGAAGGTTTTATATATATATATGAGGATAAAACTCAGTACTCTTATTTATATTATAATACAAACTAAATATTATAATATTGGCAATTAGAGATTATATTATTAAATAAAATACCTATTATACCTCTGAATGTTAATTATATTTCCAGACATTAATTGCTAAGGTATACATGGAGAAGAATGGCATGACAATGACAGTGAATCAAACACAAACACACACTTAAATACCGCTACTCACCAGTCCACGTCCATTCATCAAGGATCCCGGCGCCGGCTAGCTGCAGTGACGCGCTTCCTCTACAGACAGGAACAGTTACCATGGTACCCGCTGGCCTGCGTTCCACACGGCCGGACTTCCTACTTCCTAGTTCAGCGCGTCCTGCACATGCCCTGCAGCCCGGAGCCTAGGAGGAATAGAACAAGTAGAGTGCTATTACAAAAAACACATTAAGAACATATGATAAAAACATGCAAAACATAAATACAAGTATAGTACAAAACCACCTGATATGAGATCACAGCACAAAACAAAGCGCCTCTAAACAAATCACATGGGTCATAAAGTATTCCAATTAATTTTTTCATTAAGACTGTGGGATAAATAATTCCCAATCGCATGATCCATTGTGATTCTTTGATTAAAAGATTTTTAGGTCTATTCCCTCCCCGCAGGGAGGCTGGAACATGATCTATCATAAAATATTTTAAGAACGATAAAGGGTGACCCTAAAATGCTTCGCCACAGGCTGATCTATATGCCTTCCTTCCAAAGAGAGATGAGTGGCAGAACGATGTGCCGACATTCTTTCACTGAATTTACGAATAGTCTGTCCAATATAATATAACCCACATGGACAGACTATTACGTAAACAACAAATGAAGTACTGCAAGTGAGGACATGTCGAATCTTGTATGATTTATCATTATGAGGATGTTTAAACGATTTACATGCAATTAAATGACTGCATATTACACAATTCACGCATCTATAGCACCCTGGTGGTTTAGTATATACATTAGGTGGCCTAGGTACCCCCAAGCCTGTAATGTCTGCATGTACGAGGCGATCCCGAAGGTTACTACCTCTTCTAAATGCAGCCATAGGTCTTACTTTCCTAAATATCGGCAAATCCAGGTCAGACTTCACCATTGGCCATAGTGCTTGAGTGGCCCTTCTAATGATAGGACTAGCCACAGTATAATCAGATACCATTGGTAACACATCCTGGTTGCCCTTCCTTTGTGGGTATAAAAGATCAATGCTTGACATACCCAGTACTTTAGATTTCTGTTCTAATAGAACTTTACTGTCATAACCTCTCTCGATAAATTTAACAATGAGGTCATCAATATTTGCTGATATTTTATCAGGATCACTGGTTATCCTCGCAATTCTCATCATTTGTGATAATGGAAGGCCCTGTTTTAAAGATTCTGGGTGATTGCTAGATGATTGCAAAAAAGTGTTTCTGTCAGTGGCTTTATAGTGCACCTCTGTCTCAAATTTACAATCTCTTAGACAGACCTTGACATCTAAAAAGCAGCTTCAGTAAAACTGTAAGTGTATGTCAACCTAATAGGAGATTGTGCACTATTAATCCCCAACAGAAGTTTTTCTAAACTTTCTATGCCCCCTGTCCACAACATGAAAATGTCATCAATGTATCTGGTGTACCATAATACATTGTGACAAATATTTGGATCCTCAAAGAATATAGCATCCTCGAACCCAAACATGAAAACATTAGCATACAAGGGGGCCACAGGAGACCCCATGGCACACCCCTTTAGTTGCCAATAATAATTACCATCGAACAAGAAATAGTTTTGACGTAATGTCAATTCTAGGAGTGTCAACAATAAATCATGATTAAACTCTCTATCATCAAGAAAAGCATTGAGAAACTGGTGCATGGCACGAAATCCCCCATCATGGGGTATAGAAGTGTACAAACTTGAGACATCCATACATACCATCAATGTGTCTGGAGCAATCACATCAAATTTAGAAAATTCTAACAGAAATTACGTTGTGTCTTTAAGAAACGACTGTTTTTTAGACAATAAAGGTTGCAAAATGCAATCCAAAAGTTGGGCGACTGGTTGATACAAAGACTCACGTGCTGAAAGGATAGGACGACCCGGTGGTTTCGTCCTATCCTTGTGCACCTTGGGGAGAGTATACAGGGCAGGGATCTTTGGATATTGAACCCACAACCTATTTAATACTTTAATAGAAATCAACTGGTCATCACATGCTTTCTTAAGGATGCTTTTTAATTCTAATTGATACTGTTCTGTGGGATCTCTAGATAATTTTAGATAAACCTATTCATCTGACAATTGTGACATTATTTCTGCTCTATAAGTCCCAATATCTTGTATGACGATTGACCCGCCTTTGTCGGCGGGCCTGATCACAATATCGTCAAATTTTGCAAGATCTTGTAAGGCCTTTGTTTCTTCTCTGGACAGGTTGTGCCGAATAGCACCTGGTGCTGTGGTGAATCTAGAAACAGCACCATTAACCGATTTTTCTCGTTTATATGTTTCTAGATTCACCACAGCATCAGGCGCTATTCGGCACAACCTGTCCAGAGAAGAAACAAAGGCATTACAAGATCTTGCAAAATATGACGATATTGTGATCAGAACAGAACAGTATCAATTAGATTTAGAAAGCATCCTTAAGAAAGCATGTGTGCATTTAATATCGATGTTTCGGGGGACAGACCCCCTTCCTCAGGACACTGCAAACTGTCCTGAGTAAGGGGGTCCGTTCCCCGAAACGTTGATATTAAATGCACTTGGCTTGTTTCAATTCTGTTGTAGAAGACTCTGAGTGCCGACAGCACCCTCTGTTATATATACACATTTGCATGTTGTAGGACTTAATATTATATGAGTACTTAATTGATTTAAAAACATTTAATTAGGTTATTCTCTATTGAGTTTTATCTACTGATGTCCAGTGAAAGAACAGTATTTGAATTGCCCATTAACACATCTATAAGAGGACATATATGGTATGTATAGACCAAAGTATGACTGTTAGAGAGAATTACCATCTAACAGTCATAAACCTTCAAAGATCATAAACTGATAATATTTTTATATTAGGTACCAAAATCATTTTAAAGAATCTTTGCTGGTCACCGGAAGAATACTTATCTGTCCACATTAACGTGAATAAATTTACTACTCATTTGAACACCAGTATGTATGGAATCAGATTACCGTAATGACACTCTGGAATTATATATAAAAAATACTACTCATAACAAAATGTACTTCTAGATGTGTGTGATGTCAAACATCCTCTCGTTAATTGTATAGGCTATATCTATATAGTATATATGTATTGTTCTCATCCTCCTATGATACGATATATATATATATATATATATATATGATATATACCTCTACGATAACAGTTATATATATATATGATGGAATGCTGTCATTATATATATTTATTTCTAGATACATATGTTGATAATAACCATTGGCAAATATCCTCTTGTCAATATATAGGTTATATCTATATGTTATATGTATTGTTCTTATCATCCTGTGATTTATATATGATATATACCCTTGTGATGGCAATTATGCAGAATACTGTTGTCCATGTGATTTTTTATGTATGTGTGCTATTATTTTTAAGAATTACACCCCTAAAGAAGTCCGCTAAAAGAACAAAATGCGTTGGATCATCTACATAACAGGCGAGCCCTATGAGGCCATCCTACCTATAAATCTACACCTAGTAGGGTGAGGTGGATGCACATTAACATCTTGACCATAAATAAATTGGCAGATGTAATGTTACAATTAAGTATCTAATTGTATTCAATGTGTTGTCTCAAACGTTATGTGTAAATATTATAATCCTCTGTTCATATAATATGAATAAAAAAATATTTTAAAAATCTTTTAACAATATTTTAAGATATTAGTGTATTTTATCATAAGGGTAAATGATATAATCTCTATACTTAATTTTACAGTGCACCTTAGGTACATTTGTCCTATATCTATTTATTTAGTCCTTACTAGCAGGGGCCTATCTAAAGGATGCTGCTATATATGTTCTTGCGCAGATAATAGGGTACTGTCATGTATATATATTAGAGATGAGCGGGTTCGGTTCTCTGAGAACCGAACCCTATCGAACTTCATGTGTCAAACTCGGTTCTGAGCCAGGCTCGGTTGTTCCCGCCTGACTTGGAAAACTCAAACGAGGCAAAACATCATCCCGCTGTCGGATTCTCGCGAGATTTGGATTCCATACAAAGAGCCACGCGACGCTGCCATTTTCACTCATGCATTGTAGAGGGTACAGGGAGGATGTGGCTACGTTCTGTCAGTGTCAAATCTCAGTATCAGTGCTCAGTATCAGTGCTTATTGCTGCTCAGTAATACTAGTACAGTGTCTCTCTTGTGCTGCATATTGCTGCTGTAGGGTGCTCTGACTGCATTGGTCATCATCATTCCAGTCACAGTGGTATCTGGGGGGGTGACAATTCCAGAGTGCTTTTGTGCTGCTCAGTAATACTAGTACAGTGTCTTGTGCTGCATCGTGCTGCTCAGTGTCAGTTCTCCATAGTATCATCAGTGCTCAGTATCATCAGTGCTCAGTATCACTGCTCATTGTCTTGTGGTGCTCAGTAATACTACATTACTAATACCAGTACAGTGTCTTGTGCTAATCGTGCTGCTCAGTGTCAGTTCTCCATAGTATCATCAGTGCTCAGTATTATCAGTGCTCAGTATCATCAGTGCTCAGTATTATCAGTGCTGAGTATCATCAGTGCTCAGTATCACTGCTCATTGTCTTGTGGTTCTCAGTAATACTACATTACTAATACCAGTACAGTGTCTTGTGCTAATCGTGCTGCTCAGTGTCAGTTCTCCATAGTATCATCAGTGCTCAGTATCATCAGTGCTCATTATCATCAGTGCTCAGTATCACTGCTCATTGTCTTGTGGTGCTCAGTAATACTACATTACTAATACTAGTACAGTGTATTGTGCTAATCATGCAGCTCAGTGTCAGTTCTCCGTAGTATAATCAGTGCTCAGTATCATCAGTGCTCAGTATCACTGCTCATTGTCTTGTGGTGCTCAGTAATACTACATTAGTAATACCAGTACAGTGTCTTGTGCTAATCATGCAGCTCAGTGTCAGTTCTCCGTAGTATAATCAGTGCTCAGTATCATCATTGCTCAGTATCATCAGTGCTCAGTATCACTGCTCATTGTCTTGTGGTGCTCAGTAATACTACATTACTAATACTAGTACAATGTCTTGTGCTAATCATGCAGCTCAGTGTCAGTTCTCCGTAGTATAATCAGTGCTCAGTATCATCAGTGCTCAGTATCATCAGTGCTCAGTATCACTGCTCATTGTCTTGTGGTGCTCAGTAATACTACATTACTAATACTAGTACAATGTCTTGTGCTAATCATGCTGCTCAGTGTCAGTTCTCCGTAGTATAATCAGTGCTCAGTATCATCAGTGCTCAGTATCATCAGTGCTCAGTATCACTGCTCATTGTCTTGTGGTGCTCAGTAATACTACATTACTAATACTAGTACAGTGTCTTGTGCTAATCATGCAGCTCAGTGTCAGTTCTCCGTAGTATAATCAGTGCTCAGTATCATCAGTGCTCAGTATCATCAGTGCTCAGTATCACTGCTCATTGTCTTGTGGTGCTCAGTAATACTACATTACTAATACTAGTACAGTGTCTTGTGCTAATCATGCAGCTCAGTGTCAGTTCTCCGTAGTATAATCAGTGCTCAGTATAATCAGTGCTCAGTATCACTGCTCAGTGCCTTGTGGTGCTCAGTAATACTATATTACTAATACTAGTACAGTGTCTTGTGCTAATCGTGCTGCTCTGTGTCAGTTCTCCGTAGTATCATCAGCGCTCAGTATCATCATTGCTCAGTATCACTGCTCATTGTCTTGTAGTGCTCAGTAATACTACATTACTAATACCAGTACAGTGTCTTGTGCTAATCGTGCTGCTCAGTGTCAGTTCTCTGTAGTATCATCAGTGCTCAGTGGGGTCCCAAACCAACCAGTCATTTCAGACACAATTGTGTGGCAGACCCTGTCGCTGAAATGATTGGTTTGTTAAAGTGTGCATGTCCTGTTTATACAACATAAGGGTGGGTGGGAGGGCCCAAGGACATTTCCTTCTTGCACATTTTTTTATTTATCATTGCATCATGTGCTGTTTGGGGACTTTTTTTTTAAGTGCCATCCTGTCTGACACTGCAGTGCCACTCCTAGATGGGCCAGGTGAATGTGTCGGCCACTTGGGTCGCTTAGATTAGTCATCCAGCGACCTCGGTGCAAATTTTAGGACTAAAAATAATATTGTGAGGTTTGAGGTGTTCAGAATAGACTGGAAATGAGTGGAAATTATGGTTATTGAGGTTAATAATACTATAGGATCAAAATTACCCCCAAATGCTATGATTTTAGCTGTTTTTGAGTTTTTTATTTAAAAAACACCAGAATCCAAAACGCATCCGAATCCGACAAAAATCCAAAAGGGTGGTTTTGCCTAAATGCGTCCAAATACAAATCCAAAACACAAAACACGAAAAATGCCAACTGCACATCTCTAATATATATATATATATATATATATACACACATGTCTACAGTTTATATTCCAGAGATTTCCCTATATTACTACTCTCATAATCATAATCTCAGCTACACTGAGACAGATCGATATTGCCACAATTAGTTATTGTTTGCAACTGTTACTTTTTATGTTGCATTTCTCTGCATAATACACTGAGATAACTGCACATCGTGGCTTTAGATGTATCTTCTCTTCTCAATAATGCTTACACAGATAGCAGTGAGAGATTTTCTATCATGAATGGATAATATAGTTAGAGGAGCTTAAACACATTTAATGTAGACTAATAAAACAATAGTGCAGTGTTGTAATGAGCATTAATCTCCATGGCAAAAATCCAGAGATTTATTCTGTTTCTTGTTTACTCAATGGCAGAGAGATTGTGTGGTTAATATTGAAACTAGCAAATCCATTTACATCACAATAACACTGCAGTATTGTAACAATAAGATCAGGAAATGTATTACTAAATGTCTGTTAAATAACCATTTTAATTTGTGGTAGTATAATTATTAGCAACAGACAGTGTAGATGATAATTAAGACATCAGGTTTACATATGTCAGTCACATAAAACTTGGAATTTCATGGTTTTTATGCTTGTATCTGAAGCACTCCTATGGTTTATAAATAGATCTTTATTGGCAATATCTTGTGGCAGATGTAATCATAAATAATTGTCATACTTTTATAAAGCAATACTGTAATGTATGGCAAGTATGGACATAATATATACTGATGACAAATGGAACTTACTTCAACATTTCTTAGTGAGAATTTAAGACAATGGATGTGTTCCACATAAAGAGATGTCTAGTTATAAAATGGGAACAAAATAAACAAAGATATACCCAGACAACATAAAGGCAACTGGTATAACATGAATAAGGGAAGCACAGCAACAAACATTTTTCCAAGCTTCCCTAAGAGTAGTAATTACTGATAATGGTAAGTTTTGCTCAATACATGTCTGTCAGGAATCGACTTACCACAGCTGCATCTATCCGTCGGTGCGGACTCCGTCCGGGGTTCCTACGTTTTGCTGTCACCGGTCTCCCTGTCTCTGTATGTCATCCTGGGCCTAGGAACGCTCCTGTTGTCAGTGGGCGTGCAAGCACGTCGCGTTCCCGCCGGGCCGCGGCATGGGCGCCGCCATGACATTTTCCCTCAGTCTGAGTGCGGCAGAAAATCCGGAGCTTGGCCGCACCTCCTCGTTCTACTCCAGCCAATGCCTCCAGACCAAGGAGTATATCAGGAGCTGCAGGGTGAGGCAGTGGTTGTCCTGGACTTTGTGTCACTCCTGTGACTCGTGTCTCTGGATCCGCTCTCCTGTTTCCCTGTGTTCCTGTTTGCCTTCCAGTCTGTTCCGATATCTCCGTGGAACCACAAGCACCAGCAATCCCTGCATTTGTTACCTGGCTCCACACCTTCTACAATTACAGTGTGCTCCAGCCCTCTGCAGTAGAGACTCTCTCTCCAGGTGCATCTCATCATCTCACCTGTGTATCAGCCTGCAAGCTGCCTGTGCATTTCCAACAGCACTGTGAACTTTACATCAGTCTCCTGCATTTGCTACCAGGTTTGCTACCAATATCACCATCTCTGCTGGCTCCACGTTTTAATAATCTCTGGTTCCCATACCAGCATATCGATCCCTTGATCAATTATACGGTCATATTGTTATTGCCATAGACTCTCACTGTTATTGCCATAGACTCTCAGCTTCCACGCTGCACCATACCCATTGCATTTATTATTGTTTATTACTGCAAGTATTCCTGCTGCCATATTGTTTAACTTTTCATTTAATAAAACAACATTGCGCACATGCGCAGAAATCCAATCCAGCCTCCTCACTTCTTCCATCCTACCTCCACTGACCCACTAGCGCCCCCTCCGGGGACACAAACTAAACCGAACCTGACAGTAAGTCCAGGACCGATGGACTCGGATGGTGGTCAGAATGTGGGGTCAGGGGCCTTACAAAACCTGGTCTCCCATTTGGATGGTCAAGAGGCTGTGCAGCAGCAGATGTTCCAGTTCCTGCAAGGGATGTCCTCCCGGATTGATACATTACAACAATCTCTGCCTAGTGTACTTGCTTCTCCAGTTCCAGTTACCCCAGCACCTACAAGTGCTGTGGGTTCTTCTTCACCGGCTGCATCAACTTCAGTGTCACGCTTGCACCTGCCCGTGCCTAGCAAATATGATGGCAGTCCGAAGCTATGTCGCGGGTTTGTTAATCAATGTGAAATCCAGTTTGAATTGTTATCACACAATTTCCCCACGCCAAGATCCAAGGTTGCCTACATTATTTCACTGCTCTCTGGATCAGCCTTAAGTTGGGTGTCTCCTCTGTGGGAATGTGCTGACCCTTTGATGAACAACTATACCGAATTTGTGTCAACCTTCAGATGCATCTTTGATGAACCGGGTCGTGCAACATCAGCCTCTGCAGATCTTATCCAACTTTGTCAAGGTACCTGTAGTATGGGCCAATACGTCATCCAGTTCCAGACGTTAGCCGCAGAGAATTAGTGGAATAATCAAGCCCTGGTAGCAGCCTTCTGGCATGGACTCTCGGATCGGATCAAATATGAATTGGCAGCCCGTGATATACCTGAGCAATTATCTGAGTTAATTTCTTTGTGTATCAAGTTGGACTCTCGCATTCGCGAATGCAACAGTGAGCGTGCTCGTAGTGAGCCTCGCAAGGCAAGAATGGTACCTCCAGTACAATTTCAGCCTCCACCTTCTGATGAGCCTATGCAAATTAATAGGTCCCGCTTAACTCCTGAGGAGCGGTCAAGAAGACTTCGTGAGAGACTGTGTCTTTATTGTGCGGCTACAGGTCACCAAATTTATTCTTGCACAGCGCGTTCTGGAAACGCCAGATCCTGACTTGTAAAGGAGGAGTCAAGTTGGGATCTTCTAGACAAGCACCTTCAAACCAAGACCTTATTCTTCCTGTGACTTTAGAGACCACGGCTGGACTCCAATCTGCAACCGCGTTGGTGGACTGTGGAGCAGCTGGAAACTTTATTACTCAAGCTGCAGTTGATAAGTTCCGTTTGCCAGTCTACGAACTCTCATATCCAGTTTATATCACTGCAGTGGATGGTAGTCGAATTTCCAAGGGTTATATCTCCCACTCAACCAAGCCAGTGGTACTGGGAGTCGGGTTCCTGCATTCTGAATTAATTAAGTTTCTAGTCATTCCTCAGGCAACCCAGGAGATCGTATTGGGTATGCCCTGGCTCCAGCTACATAATCCGCAGATTGATTGATCCACGTTACAACTCACTTCCTGGGGTTCACATTGCGTCAGTCCTGCTTAGCCCAAGTTTGTCCTATAAGGTCTTCTGAAGTTAAAACCCAGTCAAGTCTTCCTGTGGCCTACCAAGATTTCTCTGACGTCTTCAGTGAAAAGGCCGCTGATGTTCTGCCGCCCCATAGAGAGTGGGATTGCCCCATTGACCTCATTCCCGGCAAGAAACCACCTAGAGGGCATACCTATCCGTTATCCATTCCTGAAACCGAGGCCATGAGTGAATACATCAGGGAGAATTTACAGAAAGGATTCCTCCGCCCTTCGTCTTCACCCGCTGGTGCGGGCTTTTTCTTTGTTAAAAAGAAGGATGGAGGATTACGTCCATGCATCGACTACCGGGGTCTCAACGATATTACCATCAAAAACAGCTATCCATTACCTCTCATCACTGAATTATTTGATAGAGTCAAGGGAGCCCGCATCTTCACCAAGTTAGAGCTCCGCGGTGCCTACAATCTCATCAGAATCCGTAGTGGTGAAGAATGGAAGACAGCCTTTAATACTCGGGATGGTCATTACGAGTACCTAGTAATGCCATTCGGGTTGAGCAATGCCGCAGCAGTGTTCCAGCACTTCGTTAACGAAATCTTCTGTGACGTTCTGTATAAGTATCTCGTAGTTTACCTGGATGATATCTTCATCTTCTCCCAAGATCTCTCTTCTCATTGTCTACAAGTCCGTGAGGTCCTCCGACGTCTTTGTGAGAACCGTCTCTACGGCAAGTTGTCCAAGTGTACCGTCGAAGTTCCTTCCATACCCTTCCTAGGGTATATAATTTCTGGATCGGATCTCCAGATGGACCCGACAAAGTTGGAAGCTATTGCCAATTGGTCTATTCCGAGTACTCTCAAGTCCATTCAGCGATTCCTGGGATTCGCTAATTATTATAGGAAGTTCATCAGAGGATTCTCAACTCTCATTGCTCCTATTACCAGCTTAACTCGAAAGGGAGCAGATCATTCCAACTGGTCAGAAGATGCCTTGGCTGCGTTTCAAAAAATCAAGCAGGCTTTTATGTCCGCCCCAGTTCTGTCGCAACCAGATGTTAACAAGCCATTCGAGTTGGAGGTAGATGCTTCCACAGTAGGAGTTGGAGCTGTTTTCTCCCAAATAGGAGCTGATGGGAAGATTCATCCTTGTGGATTCTTCTCTCGCAAATTCCTTCCTGCAGAAGTCAACTATTCCATTAGTGATCAAGAACTACTGGCGATCAAGCTGGCCCTTGAGGAATGGAGGTATCTCTTGGAAGGGGCAAAGTTTCCATTCAACATCTACACAGATCACAAGAACCTGCTCTACTTAAAGGCAGCCCAGTGTCTTAATCCTCGCCAGTCCCGGTGGGCTATGTTCTTCTCCCATTTTAACTTCAAGCTTCATTTCCACCCAGGTTCTCAGAATACCAAAGCAGATGCTTTGTCCCGATCTATGGAATCCGAAGAAGAGACGTCTGATCCAATTCCGCATTCCATTCTGAATCCAGTGGTATTTGCCTTGTCTCAAGTTTCTCCTGCTCCGCCTCCTGGTAAGACTTTTGTTTCTCTTGAACTTCGTCCCAAGTTGCTGTCTTGGGCTCATCAGTCTAAATTCACTGGGCATCCTGGTGTCCTAAAGACTTTCAAGTTTCTCTCCGAAACATACTGGTGGCCGAAGATGAAGGTCGACATTAAGGACTTTGTGGCATCCTGCCCTAAGTGTGCGCAGCACAAGACTCCCCGTCAGTCTCCAGCAGGTCAGTTACAGCCATTATCTGTTCCCAGCCGTCCCTGGTCACACTTGTCCATGGATTTCATCTCTGACCTTCCCTCTTCTCAAGGATTTAATACCATCTGGGTAGTTGTCGACAGGTTTACCAAAATGGCCCATTTTGTTCCACTCCAGGGTCTTCCTTCTGCCCCAAAACTTGCTCAAATCTTCCTACGGGAGATTTTCCGTTTACATGGACTACCCACTGAAATTATATCTGACCATGGAGTTCAGTTCGTGGCAAGGTTTTGGAGAGCCCTTTGTTCTGCCATGCAAGTCAACCTCAAGTTTTCGTCAGCCTACCATCCTCAGACGACTGGGCAGATGGAGAGGGTAAATCAAGAGTTGGAAACCTTTTTAAGACTTTATGTTTCGTCTTCTCAAGACGACTGGATGGACCTGCTCCCATGGGCTGAATTTGCTCGCAACTTCCGCTACCATACTGCCACAGAAACAACTCAGTTTTTTGCTGTATATGGACAACATCCTCATGTTCCAGATTTCCAAGACCTTCCTAGCATCGATGCTCCTGCAGCCACCTCTGTTTTAAGTCAGTTCTCATCAATCTGGAGGAAGATTCATGCTTCTCTCAAAAAGGCTTCCAGTCGATATAAGTTCTTTGCTGACCGCAAAAGACGTGCAGTTCCTAGCCTGAAACCTGGTGACAAGGTTTGGCTTTCCACTCGGAACATTCGTCTTAGAGTGCCGTCGGTGAAGTTTGCACCACGCTTCATTGGTCCTTTCTCCATTGAAAAAGTTATCAGTCCTGTGGCTCACAAACTCAAATTGCCTCCTTTACGAATACCTAATGCCTTCCATGTCTCTCTCCTCAGACCTTTAGTCCTGAATCGCTTCCAAAGAGCTCTTCCAGTCGGTCCCAGTATACGAGCCCAGTGGGGCGTTGAGTTCGAAATAGAGAAGATTCTGGATTCTCGTTGCTGGTGCGGTCGTCTGCAATATCTCATCGACTGGTCCGGTTATGGTCCTGAGGAGAGAAGTTGGGTAAATGCTGCAGATGTCCATGCTCCAAGGTTGGTCCGTGTCTTCCACAGAACTCATCCTTCCAGGCCACGTGGGTGTTCGGTGCCCACCCATAAAGGAGGGGGTACTGTCAGGAATCGACTTACCACAGCTGCATCTGTCCGTCGGTGCGGACTCCGTCCGGGGTTCCTTCGTTTTGCTGTCACCGGTCTCCCTGACGCTGGATGTCATCCTGGGCCTAGGAACGCTCCTGTTGTCAGCGGGCGTGCAAGCACGCTGCGTTCCCGCCGAGCCGCGGCATGGGCACCGCCATGACAGTTTCCCTCAGTCTGAGTGTGGCAGCCAATCCGGAGCTTGGCCGCACCTCCTTGTTCTACTCCAGCCAATGCCTGCAGACCAAGGGGTATATCAGGAGCTGCAGGGTGAGTCAGTGGTTGTCCTGGACTTTGTGTCACTCCTGCGAATCGTGTGTCTGGATCCGCTCTCCTGTTTCCCTGTGTTCCTGTTTGCCTTCCAGTCTGTTCCGATATCTCCGTGGAACCACAAGCACCAGCAATCCCTGCATTTGTTACCTGGCTCCACACCTTCTACAACTACAGTGTGCTCCAGCCCTCTGCAGTAGAGACTCTCTCTCCAGGTGCATCTCATCATCTCACCTGTGTATCAGCCTGCAAGCTGCCTGTGCATTTCCAACAGCACTGTGAACTTTACATCAGTCTCCTACCAGGTTTGCTACCAATATAACCATCTCTACTGGCTCCACATTTTAATAATCTCTGGTTCCCATACCAGCATATCGATCCCTTGATCAACTATATGGTCATACTGTTATTGCCATAGACTCTCACTGTTATTGCCATAGACTCTCAGCTTCCACGCTGCACCATACCCATTGCATTTATTATTGTTTATTACTGCAAGTATTCCTGCTGCCATATTGTTTAACTTTTCATTTAATAAAACAACATTGCGCACATGCGCAGAAATCCAATCCAGCCTCCTCACTTCTTCCATCCTACCTCCACTGACCCACTAGCGCCCCCTCCGGGGACACAAACAAAACCAAACCTGACAATGTCCCTTGGATCACACTAGAATTAAGCTTGAGATGTACTGAGGGTGCAGAATAGAAAAATGTCAAGAGGACGTTAAAGCTAAATAAGAACACCTGTATGTGACAAACTCACCTACCTTCACTGACACGGTACAAATGTTTAATGGTTTACTTTCCTCAGAAGAACAAATAACACTCACAGATGTGTCTTGTTAGATACTTGCTGCAGTCACGCTAAACAGCCCTTCAAGTCACTCCATGACATGGTGGTACTTGGTAACGCCAAGCATCTTCCTTTGTGTATCTTTCCTTAAACTTGCATCTTAGATACAGTGTAATGCAATATGATGCACAATCGCTTCTGCTGATTAAATTATATGCAGCATGCCTACATTCTGTGTAATTGCATCAACAAAGGTAGGACGGGAATGTCACCAACTTAAATCAACAGTAGACAGAGATACTGTAGATCATCCCTAGATAATGAATAGAAATGTGTGTGTAAAGCATTAACAACTCAGTTTTCATGCCAGTCTAACTGTATAACTAAGTAATGAATAAACTGGGACACACATAATCAGTAAGTTAATATTTGGTCATATTCAGAATAAGGTACAAAACCATTTTCATGTCAACCCTTTGACCCTGTCAACCTACTGACCCTGTTGACCTAATGTCTGTCTAACATGTGGTGTCTATCTATTGACTGTCTAACTAGACACTGTCTATCATCCCACACCCATCTTCCACATGTAGTGGCAACTTATCTAACTTGTCA
The DNA here is from genome assembly GCF_028390025.1 of Pseudophryne corroboree. NCBI lineage: Eukaryota > Metazoa > Chordata > Amphibia > Anura > Myobatrachidae > Pseudophryne > Pseudophryne corroboree. The sequence continues at coordinate 35,988 of NW_026968311.1, forward strand.
GAAAATTGACATAACAAAATGGGAACTAATCCTCATTATGCCTACAAAATTTAACTTAGTCAGATGTGATATTTAGAACACTGCTACTTGATTAACTTTTAATGAAACAGTTTCAAACAGGAATGGGAAGAGGAAAGTGTAATCCTTAATGTTTGCTTTAAACATGTAAATGAATAATCCAATCCAAGGATAGATTTGGAAGAGGTACCACTCCAGAACCCTCGTATGTTGATAACTGCCATAGGTAGACATCAACTGAGACAACAAAATCAGGGTGTGCTATGATAGATTACACAAAAACTGTTTTCTCACAACTCTTTATCACCACACTTAGCAGAGTTATATGAACTAAAGGCACTAGCAAAAGCATGCATATTTGCAGAAGGAAAAAGTGTTTATACACACAGATAGTACATACGCCTTTGGTGTGGTGCATGATGTTGGTGAATTATGTAATCAATGAGATTTATGACAGCTACAGGCAACCTGATTGAACATACAGAAGCAGTAAAGGAGTTGCTATAAGCTATACAAATACCTTCACAGATACTAGTCATTAAATACCTAGCCCATATGACCAGACATGATATAATTATTAATGAAAATCACTAAGCAGATATTGCTGCAAAAGCACAAAGAAAGGAAACATATAAAGTGTATACAAGACAGATCATCAAAGCTGTTTTACCACTTCACCATGTGCCACAAGCTAAGTGTGAGCCTAAATTGATCAATGGACATCTGCTGTGCCCAGTCCAGTAGCCAGTTGATTTACATCTCCAGGTATGAGAGACTGGCCACTGCATACTGTGGCATACCACTTTATGACAGGACACACTGCTGTAGTCTCCCATGCAGCAACCAGGCATGAGTGAGCAGTACCTACCTGCTGCACCTCACCACTCCAAGAGTGGATCACTGTCACAGCTCCCCCTGAGGTAATTAAATGAGAGAAAGTGGTCACCACTCACTGTACTATATTGCTCCAAGGGCTGTCTGCTAACCCACATATGAAGTATAAGCACACATCTCCCACCAGATAACAGGTGGTAAAACCAAGGGAAAGATTATGGACATGGTAATAGGTTCTGGACATTTCTAATCAGTGGCTGCATCTAACAACAATAAAATAGGCAACTGAGCCTGCCAGCACTAATACCTAAACTCAGTGCTATCTGGATATAAAGACTATGTATTGTTCCATGGTGAGTAAAAAGATACAAACTGGAAATTGTGACTTAACTTTTAGATATATTGTTTCCATATTTGTTTATTTTCAAAAACAGTATCCAAGACTTCTTTATTATTATGAGACCATGGTCAGGAATAACACAATAGAGGCCTAATTCAAGGTTGATTGCAAAACAAAATTTTCCTCTAATGGGCAAAACCATGTGCACTGCAGGTGGGGCAGATACAACATGTAAAGAGAGAGTTAGATTTGGGTGGGGTATGTTGAAACTGAAATCTAAATTGTAGTGTAAAAATAAAGCAGCCAGTATTTACCCCCACACAGAAACAATATAACCCACCCAAATATATATCTCTCTGCACATGTTACATCTGCCCCCCCCTGCAGTACACATGGTTTTGCCCATTAGAGGAAAATATTGTTTTGCAGTCAACTGTAAATTAGGCCCTATATCTATAAATCCTCTGTGTACAAGTATTACAATTGATAGATCTTGTGACGGTCTTCTCAGAAAGAGATTTAGCTATTTTTAACATAATGTATTGTTTGTAATAAATTATGTATTTTAAAAGAGAAGACAACTGTGTATATTTGTGAACAGGTGTATATTACTAAATATAATTTTCCAGCACAGCCATAAAATATTTTTGTTTAGTGGTTGTACTTAAATCAAGCTGCATTCTTGGTTTCTGATGGTGTGCTGCAGGTGAAAAAAATAACATAAACATAAGCATTGCGCTATATAGTGCAGAGACCAGAGATTCATTTGGAACCACATTCCCTTCTAATACATGTGTAGCAATGCCATTTTTCATTTTGTAGCTAATGACACTTTTTATCTCTCTCTCTCTCTCCGGTCATGGCACGACAGGTGTGGCGGGGAGCGGAGAGAGACCTTGGAAGGGAACATATTTATAGGAAAGTCGGACACTGCTCCAAGTTTGTTTGTTTTTTATCACTTTATTCTGTGTGAGCAGCATAGCACCTGGAAAAAAACACCCCAGCGGTGGTGAAATGTTGGTGGTTTTTCACTATGCACTTTATTTGAGATAACTTGCTTTAAAGCTCTTTTCTGATTCAATACACATTTGCCGAGTTGTAAAGTCACAGGAGAGCTGCTTGGTTCTTTCAAAGTAAAAGGAGACCTAGGAAAAGGTACCCCAGAGAACCCATATGTTGTATACAGTGTGTGTATATATATATATATATATATATATATATTGGGATGTAGGAATGGGGGACCAACAGCACTAACCCAGTAACTGGTTTTAGATCAAACAGCACACAAAAATCCTACGACATTAAAGACAGACTCACATGCAACAGTAAAGTAGTTATTTACTTGTTAGAATGTGGGTGAAATAGACAGTACGTGGGTGGCACCACATGCCCACTTAAAACACGAATAAGCAAGCATATTAGCAACATAAAATGGGGCTATGAGGAACATAACCTTTCAAGATATTTCAGAGAACACCACAATAGTGATTCAAGAACACTAAAATTCATGGGAATACAATAAGAAGACCCTATTTGGAGGGGTGGTGGGAGAACTTTACTGAAAAGATCAACACCATAGAATTGAGGTGGATGTATGAATTAAAAACATTGTCCCCATTTGGATTCAACTTTGACAATGAGGTGAAATCAATTATATGCAAGAAGTAAATTATGCACCTCCTGAATGGGGTATACTTTAGAATCAGTTCATCACAAAGTAAATGGTACTAGACTGTTAAATCGAGTAGATTAAATGTACCATATTTTAAATGTATTTTTAAATTCATTATACCTTGAACTATGGAGTTGATGAATGGAAGGAAATCTATTTAAGTAAACCCCGAGTATTAATTAATGACATCCATTGGGATCAGAGCTGGTCACACCAATGGGATTTAACCAGCCAGAATCATGTGACAGGGAACCAGCACACCAATGGGATTCAGCCAGCCAGAATCACGTGACAGGGAACCAGCACGCACAGCCTTTAAAAATCGCATGGAGTGCATTTACAGATTAACACTTCTCCCAGAGGAAGGTCCCAAGAGGGCTGAAACTCATTGGAGCCTAACTGAACATATTGGAAGTTACCCACAACTAGAACAAAGTACTCAGTACTCAGAAACAGAGTAACCCAGTCACATGACCAAGCAACCCAAAAGAAAGCAGAGTTACCTAGCAACCAGAGCAAGGAGAACTAGGGTAAAAAGCCGGTGACTAGACGCGGTGGATGGCGAGAGGCGGCAGCTGAGGTTAGTCTCTATATGTAGTGAGGGTGACACAGGGATTGGCTCTGAGAAGCGGCAACTGTGATCACCCCCACCCTAAGCAGGATCCACCTCCCAAACTGACCGCTCTCCAGAGGGACATCTGAACCTGGGCGCACCACTGGTAGCCGGAGTGAGGAAAGGAGGATCAGTCCAGAGTTCCCTGATCTTCCAATTTTCAGCCCACACCAGAGTCAACTTACCGTAAAGACCCCGTGAACTGTCCTTTTCCCTTTGTGCAACAGAGCACTCTCTAAAATACAGATGTGTGGGATGCCGCAGTCTGTGTCTGAACTGTACTTGAGTAATTTATACAATACCTAATTTTTGTTTTTTCTCCATGCACTTGAGACTTTACCCATCAACCTTTATTGACGAACTCATCCCAACTATAGTGCTGCACAGATGGTGCATAACGGGATGTTTTTATCCCTGGACATTTGTAGTTTTGTGTGTTTTATACAAGTATTGACACATTCCGATAGGTTAAGGAGTGTCTGCACCAAATTAAGCAATTTGCATGTCAGACTCATTATATGTTGAATATTGCATAATATTTATGAACACGCATAACATTGTTTTATTAATGTGTTTTGGAAAACTAAAGCATTTACCCAAAATGTATCCAAGCTACAACATTTATTAGTACTATTCCTGAGTGACAACGGGGTGGGAAACTCACCACATTGTATGCAACACTATTCTACACACAAAATCCACCCATAAACCTAGGATTGAGTGCAGTACTCTGGAATATACATTTTACTATATTTAGGTTGGTCACCTATATTGTACAGCAGCTTGTCCAAACAAAACAGATGCTCAGTGCGCAGATAATAAAATTAACTTTCCCTTCAATACTGTTTGCAATGTTACCGACAGAGGGCCTAATACAGAAATGATTGCAGCAGGAATTTTGTTAGCAGTTGGGCAAAACCATGTGCACTGCAGGGGGGGCAGATATAACATGTGCAGAGAGAGTTAGATTTGGGTGGGTTGTGTTCAAACTGAAATATAAAATGCAGTGTAAAAATAAAGCAGCCAGTATTTACCCTGCACAGAAACAATATAACCTACCCAAATCTAACCGCAAATGTTATATCTGCCACACCTGCAGTGCACATGGTTTTGACAAAATGCTAACAAATTTGCTGCTGCGATCAACTCTGAATTACCCCCACAGATAATAAAGAGCACTGGTCCAAGTATAGCTCTCGGGGTACTCCACTGGTAACATCTCTCCATAGAATGCACTCCATTTACTACAACTGTTTCCTGTCCTGCAACCAGGTTCTTGTCCATTTAACTGTTTTATAATGCAGACCCACACTTCTAGTTTATTTATCAGTCTGTGATTTGGGATTTTGTCAAATGCCTTACTAATGTCTAGATATGCTACATCTAGTACTCCTTTCTTGATCTATTATATTATTAGTCACAGAGTAAAAAAGTCAATACAATTTGTTTGGCTCTATCTCCCCCAGTAAATCTATGCTGTGTGAGCAGCATAGCACCTGGAAAAAAACACCCCAGCGGTGGTGAAATGATGGTGGTTTTTCACTATGCACTTTATTTGAGATAACTTGCTTTAAAGCTCTTTTCTGATTCAATTGGGATCCTACAAATTGTTTGATTTAAGACATTCCACAACTTTTTATTTTAATAATTACTTTCCCTACTACTGATGTCAGGCTTCCTGATTTGTAGTTACTTGCTCCTTTCTTGCTTTCATGTTTGTGCAGTGGTAGTATGGGCCTAATTCAGCATGGATCGCTAATTAGATAATTTGTAAATGGAGCAATTCTTGCATGCGTAGCGTTCACATTGTGCATACGTGTGGGGTTGTAGTGACAGAAAATGCATATAGATTGTAAATGCAATGCAGCCGCTGTTTGACTGACAGGAAGCCAGCATTTCTGGGCAGAGACCTGCCATTTTCTGGGTGTGTCAGAAAACAAGGCAGGCATACCCAGGCATTATTTGGGAAGGGTCTCTGACATCAGCGCTGACCACATCCAGCCCATCTCAGTCACAGATTAGTGGCAGCCTCAGACCTACTCACATTTGCTTAGACAGCAAATAATGTTCAATGTTTCGGGATTTGCGTATGCATCTGCATGTGGATAGAGATCTGCTATGCATTCGCAAAATTGCATGGGGCGCTTTTTCTTTCTGAAAGGGTGGTGCCTTTCTACTCGCAGACAACTGCAATTTCTCAGATTAACAAACTATGCTGAGTTAGGCCTTAAATTCACTCTTTTCCAGTCTTCTGGAACTGCACCTGTATCTAGTGCCTGGTTGAATAATTCTGTTAATGGTGCTACTAGCATACATTTAATATCTGTCATGGGGTCCCAGGGAGGATCTTGGCGAGCTGCGGCCTTACCTCTCCGGGCGCTCTGGAAGTGGGTCCTCCGGTGGTGGTGCGGCTCTGTGGAGCTGCATCAGGTACTCTGTACGGCCTGCAGGATCCTGACACAGTGTATGCAGGGCTACGAGGCAGAGTTCACCGGTCTGTAGCACTGTCCATGCTGGGAGCTGGGCATGGCCATCTTGGATCAGGTCAGCTGACCAGGTTCTGACTACTCACAAGGAGCTTGTGCCTTTTGTGACTCTGGCAGCCAATCCAGTCCCTAGTTCTCCTGTCTTGCTGCATGCCTGTGAACCTGTAATGAATCAGGTGGAGGCAACTGGTATAAAGGGAGGCTCAGAATGGAATCCAATTGCCAGTGTATCTGCTACTACAGCCAGTCTTAATAGTAATTCTCTGTGCTCCTGAACTATACCTATCATGCTTCCCAGCACTCTGGTAGTATTCAGTCCTGCTTCTGCCTCTAGTTTCCAGCCATTCCACACCGCCTGCTCCGATTTGCCCTGCATTGCAGTCTCCTAGGTAACAGTATCCCGGTTCCTTTTTGACCTTTCTGGTTCAGACGTTTACCTGCTCTTGTGGTCCTCCTCACCACTACCTCTTCCTGGACAAGGATCTACTTCCACTAATCATTCTCCCCACCGTGCACCTACATAAGCAGAAACCTCATTCAGCCAGCCCAACTTCAATTTAAGGACTCTGTCCAGAAATCTGGCTCTGGTCAGCAATCGTATTCACCAACTCCACCCGGTGTGACAATCTCTTTTAGTACTTGAATGTATATGGTTCCATTGATTTATCCACTGTCAGTTTTGAGAGTTCTGTTTTTACCTTCTCCTCTTCAAATGTACTTTTACCTACCTTATATTTATGAATGTCCTTTCCCTCTTTTTCTGTAGTGAATACTGAGCAAATAATAATTTAGATGATCTGCCGTTGTCTTGTCAAACTCCCAGTCTCTGGCTTAATTATTATTCCTCCATTTTATTTTCCCCTTTCATTTATGTACTTACAAAAAAGTTTTGGCCCTTTGTTTACTGACTTGGCAATTTTCTCCTCAGCTTCTGCCTTTGACCACCTGATCCCCTTTTTAGCCTCCTTCCATCTGGCAGGAAACAGCTCAGTGCCGTTATTATTTTGAGACTTGTTATATTTCCTAAAGGCCGTCTTTTTTGCTTTCACAGTAGTTGAATACACTTTTGTAACCCACACTGTCTTCCTTTTCCTAGTGCTTTTCCTAAATCTTCTGATACTATATTACAGTACTGTAGCTGATCATGAATCAGTATGGTCCACTGAGGAGGGATCAAAGGATCCCTCTCCAATAAATATGTGATAAATCTGAAGATGGCCTTTGCTACTGGGCCCTAGCTCTGGAATAATGGGGGTAATTCTGAGTTGATCGCAGCAGGATCTTTGTTAGCAATTGGGCAAAACCATGTGTACTGCAGGGGAGGCAGATATAACATGTGCAGATAGAGTTAGATTTGGGTGCAGTGTGTTCAATCTGCAATCTAAATTGCAGTGTAAAAATCAAGCAGCCAGTATTTACCCTGCACAGAAACAAAATAACTCACCCAAAACTAACTCTCTCTGCAAATGTTATATCTGCCCCCCACTGCAGTGCACATGGTTTTGCCCAACTGCTAAAAAATTTCCTGCTGGATCAACTTGGAATTATCCCCAATAAATTGACATTTGAGAAGCCTTTTTACAAACAGGTGCATCTTTGTGATTAGAATTGGTGGGTTCACTGTAGATATTGGAGAGATCTGTAGCATCACCCATTGTTACATCCTGGGGATGCTTAGTTTATATGGATATACCCCCAAAATGTTTGATTCTGGTAGATTTAGAGCAATATCACCATGGTAATTAATTACATTTTGCATATAAAGACAAGAGATTACAGTTGGAAACTACAGTCAGGCTTGGATGTGCAGAGGTGACATCAATGGAATGTTTGGAATAAAGGACCTGATTTAGTGATGGTTGGTTATGAATCTGTGATTGCAGCAGTTGCGAAAATATGCAAACACTTATCTCAGCCTTCCCTTTGTACTCCACCGTGAGATGGAGTGTATTAGTGCTAAGATGCCCACTTTGAGGCTCAATGGTCTGAAACATTGTGATAGAAATTGTAAACAATCCAGAATCAATACAACATTGCTTGCACCATCAACATTTTGCGGTAACCTAAGTTTACTCTAGCTACTCACCACAAATCCAAGTAAGCATGGCCTCTGAAGCAGTGGGTCTATGATTGGGAATGCAGCAGTGTCCACAGACACACCCTTAACCACCCAGTCTCCACCCTGAAAAGTCCAGGAATCACAAACTCCTTCTGAAGTGTTGGTGATGGCTAACACAATTATGAACACCATTGGACACTTGGGCTTCCGCTTGTGCAGTATCAATTCCAGGACTTTTCATGCATGCACAGAAGAAACAAATTGTTCAACTGCAATGAGTTTGTTGATGTGTTCTTCACTGAATCATGCCCAAAATGAATAGGTTGTAGAGTGGTAGAAGAACAAAAAAGTAGAAACTTCTATATATCTTGGCTCAAATTAATCAGATTATGCTACATGGTGCAAGGATAGAATTGGTCATGTGTTTACTTAGGAAAGGTGACAATATGTCACATAAAGGGATTCAGCATGACTAATGGGCCTGTTACACATTAGGAAATGCTAGTTTCAGCATGTTCTTTTAAAAGGTTACATTCATTGAACATTTTCAAAGTTTGCTTTTGGGAATCAATATTATCTACAGATGGCATTGGTTCCTGGTGTCCCTCTGCTTCCTATGGAAACTTTGTCCAGGGTTATAAAGAGGCATCTGAGCAGGACCCTCATGCCACCATCACACTGAGACCTCAGGTAAAGCATGCACAGTCAGCCATCCCCACCATGATAAGTAAAACTGATACTTCTGTAGCAGTGTTAGGGATCACAGAATTTCAGACTACCTGTCCACACACTGAAGAGTTACTTAAATACCGGAATATTTTGTTCTGGTATTTAAGAATCCAGCATCACAACTGAAGTTGAATACTTACGTAATAGGGATGGCTGGCCTCTGATGATGAATAGGCCCTAATGCTTGTAAATATAATGTAGTCCTTAGTGATAATAACTAGTGGGAGGATTAAGCATTGAGGCTAAACATGTTCCTGGACTTACAGTAAGGGGTTAGTAGCCTGCAAGAAGTGAGAAAAGAAATAATCTGTTTGGGAATAGCCAGATCTTCCTGATAGAAGTGATAGATAAACACATATTTGGGGACACTATGAGTTATACCAAAGATGATCTGCTCTATGGTGTCTGCATTAGCGTGCAATTGCAGAGAACATGGCCTGTGCTGAGAGGAAAGACTATTGTAGCTCTAGCCATCTGATCAAAGCTTTTCTGCTTGGGTGAGACTAATATGTGTGAATGTCAGATTAGGACAAGAGTGTGCAGCAAATGGGGAGAAATATTAAGCATAAAGGTGGAGAGATGTTGATTACTTATAGAGATGAGCTTGCTGTAGGTGTACAGATGCTTAGTACAATGAGGACCAGGTAGTGGAGGACAGCTTGCAGATGATCAGCAGGTGGTCAGAGAGGGAAAGTCATTATAGTCTGAAATAAATATGATCAAGGCAATGGCCATCACAGTATAAGTCATTCCACTGAGAGAGGGCAAAAGGTTAGAGGGGCCTTTTTGCTTCTAATAGTGGTTGTGTTCTATATCATACTAAAATGACACAGAAACAGACCTACCCTCCACAGAAAATGGTCAGACAGCTCGCTTCCACCTCCCAATATTTTGTAACATTTTGATTTTCAGCTCACCATCTATTTTGTAGGCCATAAACCACTCTTGCTAATTTTTGACATAAAATAATTGTTAAATATGTCCATAGTGATCTTATCGCTGCCCATTGTGGTTTATGTTTATTGTGCGAGCACCTTATTATTTATTTGTCCTATTGAGCCATCCTTGCATTGAATAATTGTATTACACCAAAGAGATTGACCATATTATTCACACTTTGACTGTAGTCTTAAAAACTTTTTTCTATTAAATATCTATTTCTCATCCTGCGCTGAAAACAGATTTAATTATCACAATCAGATATAGATTTTATTTTGAGGTTGATGCTGCAATTATTACAGGTGTTTGTTCCTCTGCAGCTGTAGCTCGGAGTCTATATCAGTCCCAGATAGTGTATATAAGCTGCTGGTGGCTGTATACCTCCCCTGTACTGAGGATTTGCAGAGCTGCCAGTGACACTACACAATGAGAAGATTTGGTTTGTATGATGGATTTATCTCTCATGTTCTCTGGCTATTATATGTGTCTGGTACTACAGGTGACATGTATAACGCAGGACTCAGACAGTCAGTGTCACCTTGCTGCACATAAATCTGTGTTTGAGTATAAATATTACCAAGATGGAGACATCATTATCGGAGGACTAATATCTGCATATTCCAGCATTTTATCATCCAGCAAAGTTAAAAACAAATTTAGATTATTCACTATGTGTGCACAGTAAGTATTACTTCATATTCTGATTTGTTGTGTGTACGGTATGGGACGTATATATTATATTGTGTGTTCAGAATACAGATTGTGTGTTTTGTTTCCTATGGAAAATGTGTAAAATACATTAAGGAAATAGAGAAAAAACAGCCAAACCAGGAAATCTAGTGCTAGCCTCCTATGTGACTAGCTGACCACAATATCACAATACTACACACAGTGTAACTTGTCTGCAGATAACAATGTGGGGAATACCAGCACTCTACATAAAGTACAGGAAATACAGGAAGGTGCATTATACTACACACAGTGTAACTTGTCTGCAGATAGCAATGTGGGGAATACCAGCACTCTACATAAAGTACAGGAAATACAGGAAGGTGCATTATGCTACACACAGTGTAACTTGTCTGCTGATACCAATGTGGGGAATCCCAGCACTCTACATAAAGTACAGGAAATACAGGAAGGTGCATTATACTACACACAGTGTAACTTGTCTGCAGATAGCAATGTGGGGAATACCAGCACTCTACATAAAGTACAAGAAATACAGGAAGGTGCATTATACTACACACAGTGTAACTTGTCTGCAGATACCAATGTATTGAATACCAGCACTCTACATAAAGTACAGGAAATACAGGAAGGTGCATTATACTACACACAGTGTAACTTGTCTGCAGATAGCAATGTGGGGAATACCAGCACTCTACATAAAGTACAGGAAATACAGGAAGATGCATTATACTACACACAGTGTAACTTGTCTGCAGATAGCAATGTGGGGAATACCAGCACTCTACATAAAGTACAGGAAATACAGGAAGGTGCATTATACTACACACAGTGTAACTTGTCTGCAGATAGCAATGTGGGGAATACCAGCACTCTACATAAAGTACAGGAAATACAGGAAGGTGCATTATACTACACACAGTGTAACTTGTCTGCAGATAACAATGTGGGGAATCCCAGCACTCTACATAAAGTACAGGAAATACAGGAAGGTGCATTATACTACACACAGTGTAACTTGTCTGCAGATAGCAATGTGGGGAATACCAGCACTCTACATACAGTACAGGAAATACAGGAAGGTGCATTATACTACACAAAGTGTAACTTGTCTGCAGATACCAATGTGGGGAATACCAGCACTCTACATAAAGTACAGGAAATACAGGAAGGTGCATTATACTACACACAGTGTAACTTGTCTGCAGATAGCAATGTGGGGAATACCAGCACTCTACATAAAGTACAGGAAATACAGGAAGGTGCATTATACTACACACAGTGTAACTTGTCTGCAGATAGCAATGTGGGGAATACCAGCACTCTACATAAAGTACAGGAAATACAGGAAGGTGCATTATACTACACACAGTGTAACTTGTCTGCAGATAACAATGTGGGGAATCCCAGCACTCTACATAAAGTACAGGAAATACAGGAAGGTGCATTATACTACACACAGTGTAACTTGTCTGCAGATAGCAATGTGGGGAATCCCAGCACTCTACATACAGTACAGGAAATACAGGAAGGTGCATTATACTACACAAAGTGTAACTTGTCTGCAGATACCAATGTGGGGAATACCAGCACTCTACATAAAGTACAGGAAATACAGGAAGGTGCATTATACTACACACAGTGTAACTTGTCTGCAGATAGCAATGTGGGGAATACCAGCACTCTACATAAAGTACAGGAAATACAGGAAGGTGCATTATACTACACACAGTGTAACTTGTCTGCAGATAGCAATGTGGGGAATACCAGCACTCTACATAAAGTACAGGAAATACAGGAAGGTGCATTATACTACACACAGTGTAACTTGTCTGCAGATAGCAATGTGGGGAATACCAGCACTCTACATAAAGTACAGGAAATACAGGAAGGTGCATTATACTACACACAGTGTAACTTGTCTGCAGATAACAATGTGGGGAATCCCAGCACTCTACATAAAGTACAGGAAATACAGGAAGGTGCATTATACTACACACAGTGTAACTTGTCTGCAGATAGCAATGTGGGGAATCCCAGCACTCTACATACAGTACAGGAAATACAGGAAGGTGCATTATACTACACAAAGTGTAACTTGTCTGCAGATACCAATGTGGGGAATACCAGCACTCTACATAAAGTACAGGAAATACAGGAAGGTGCATTATACTACACACAGTGTAACTTGTCTGCAGATAGCAATGTGGGGAATACCAGCACTCTACATAAAGTACAGGAAATACAGGAAGGTGCATTATACTACACACAGTGTAACTTGTCTGCAGATAGCAATGTGGGGAATACCAGCACTCTACATAAAGTACAGGAAATACAGGAAGGTGCATTATACTACACACAGTGTAACTTGTCTGCAGATAGCAATGTGGGGAATACCAGCACTCTACATAAAGTACAGGAAATACAGGAAGGTGCATTATACTACACACAGTGTAACTTGTCTGCAGATAACAATGTGGGGAATCCCAGCACTCTACATAAAGTACAGGAAATACAGGAAGGTGCATTATACTACACACAGTGTAACTTGTCTGCAGATAGCAATGTGGGGAATCCCAGCACTCTACATACATTACAGGAAATACAGGAAGGTGCATTATACTACACAAAGTGTAACTTGTCTGCAGATACCAATGTGGGGAATACCAGCACTCTACATAAAGTACAGGAAATACAGGAAGGTGCATTATACTACACACAGTGTAACTTGTCTGCAGATAGCAATGTGGGGAATACCAGCACTCTACATAAAGTACAGGAAATACAGGAAGGTGCATTATACTACACACAGTGTAACTTGTCTGCAGATACCAATGTGGGGAAAACCAGCACTCTACATAAAGTACAGGAAATACTGGAAGGTGCATTATACTACACACAGTGTAACTTGTCTGCAGATACCAATGTGGGGAATAACAGCAATCTACATAAAGTACAGCAAATACAGGAAGGTGCATTATACTACACACAGTGTAACTTGTCTGCAGATACCAATGTGGGGGATACCAGCACTCTACATAAAGTACAGGAAATACAGGAAGGTGCATTATACTACACACAGTGTAACTTGTCTGCAGATAGCAATGTGGGGAATACCAGCACTCTACATAAAGTACAGGAAATTCAGGAAGGTGCATTATGCTACACACAGTGTAACTTGTCTGCAGATACCAATGTGGGGAATCCCAGCACTCTACATAAAGTAAAGGAAATACAGGAAGGTGCATTATGCTACACACAGTGTAACTTGTCTGCAGATGCCAATGTGGGGAATCCCAGCACTCTACATAAAGTAAAGGAAATACAGGAAGGTGCATTATACTACACACAGTGTAACTTGTCTGCAGATACCAATCTGGGGAATCCCAGCACTCTACATAAAGTAAAGGAAATACAGGAAGGTGCATTATACTACACACAGTGTAACTTGTCTGCAGATACCAATCTGGGGAATCCCAGCACTCTACATAAAGTAAAGGAAATACAGGAAGGTGCATTATACTACACACAGTGTAACTTGTCTGCAGATAGCAATGTGGGGAATAACAGCACTCTACATAAAGTACAGGAAATACAGGAAGGTGCATTATGCTACACACAGTGTAACTTGTCTGCAGATAACAATGTGGGGAATCCCAGCACTCTACATAAAGTACAGGAAATACAGGAAGGTGCATTATGCTACACACAGTGTAACTTGTCTGCAGATAACAATGTGGGGAATCCCAGCACTCTACATAAAGTACAGGAAATACAGGAAGGTGCATTATACTACACACAGTGTAACTTGTCTGCAGATAGCAATGTGGGGAATCCCAGCACTCTACATAAAGTACAGGAAATACAGGAAGGTGCATTATACTACACACAGTGTAACTTGTCTGCAGATACCAATGTGGGGAATACCAGCACTCTACATAAAGTACAGGAAATACAGGAAGGTGCATTATGCTACACACAGTTTAACTTGTCTGCAGATAACAATGTGGGGAATCCCAGCACTCTACATAAAGTACAGGAAATACAGGAAGGTGCATTATACTACACACAGTGTAACTTGTCTGCAGATAGCAATGTGGGGAATACCAGCACTCTACATAAAGTACAGGAAATACAGGAATGTGCATTATACTACACACAGTGTAACTTGTCTGCAGATACCAATGTGGGGAATACCAGCACTCTACATAAAGTACAGGAAATACAGGAAGGTGCATTATACTACACACAGTGTAACTTGTCTGCAGATACCAATGTGGGGAATACCAGCACTCTACATAAAGTACAGGAAATACAGGAAGGTGCATTATACTACACACAGTGTAACTTGTCTGCAGATACCAATGTGGGGAATCCCAGCACCTGACATAAAGTGCAGCACATACAGGAAGGTGCAGTAATTATGTCAGAAATTACACATTTATTAATTAATTAAAGAAACTTACCATATGAGACACAATGTGAAAGATCACACGGCCAGCGTCCAGTGTCTGACTGGCTGTCCAGGGAATCACTTCTGCTCCATTGCTGGGACAATGTTTAGAAGCACCCAACTCTTGACACCCACTACCTTGCATTGCAGGTGATTGCTGGTGCGAGTGCAAAGAGTCGGGTGCTTCTAAACATTGTCATCAGAGGACCAGAAGTGGTTCCCCGGTCAGCCAGTCTGACGCAGACAGTGGCTTACAACATATAATAATATAAAAGTGTAGAACTGGAGACAGCAATAGTGTACACAATCTAATAGTAAAACATGGTTAGTATTATTAGCAGAATAATATTATTACAGGTTGAGTATCCCTTATCCAAAATTCAAAATTCCACATTTATGGGTCCTCTACTGAGATAATGACATATATATTATATATTATGTGTATACAGTATATAGATATATTATATAGATATATAATATATACCTGTATTATGGAGAGGAGATCTGTTTCCTGCAGCCAACAGTAGATGTCAGGATTTAGCATAACCCATGTCTAATATTATGCGGTTTTTACATTGTTCTCCAATCACACAATAAATGTTCCTCTGGATAAGATTAGTTGATATTAATCAGAGTGACAGCAGAACAGAGTATTGCAGGCCAGTGGACAGATAATATTACTGTATATAATCAGAAAAAGCCATAGAGATTGGTAACAATGTATTAGTATACGTAGCCAACATTAAACTGTGTCCATAGAAACAATTAAGGGAGAGCTGACTAGGATGTTTCACCTGTTTTATATACCCTGTACTTGTCCTATATTGCATTGAATTGTAAGTCACTGTCTTCATGTTTTGCTTATTTGTTTACTCTGTAATTGGGCGCTGCGGATACGATGTGGTGCCATATAAATAATAATAATAATAATAATAATAATAATAATAATAATAATCATAATCATAATAATCATAAATGATCTCCACAATTTCTCATCCTTGGTGGCTGTGACTATTATACAATTTATATACTGTATACTGCATACTATAGTTTCATAGCTGAACATAAGAAATCATATAATAATGGATAATTATTTACTAAATGTAGCACATTCTTTCTAAACATCTTGCAGCATTAACCTTGAGGAGTACAGAAACATCCTGGCATTTATCTTTGCTGTTGATGAGATTAACAAGGACCCCGATCTTCTCCCCAATGTGACCCTGGGGTATCACATATATAACACTTGTGGTGATCCAAATAGATCATTAGGCTATACCCTGCAGATAATGTCTGGAGAAATGATGGAGGCTCCTAATTATTCATGTTAGGATAAAAGGGAAGTTGCTGGATTTATAGGTGATTCCGGTTTCCATACAAGTCATGCTATGGCGCAGTTAATGAGCCTGTACCAGTACCCACAGGTAAGTGACCATGCCGTACAAAGGACAGCACAGGGAGACAAAACTTAGCATTACAGTAAATAAATAACAAAAATAGAGTACAGGTAACAAAGAGCACCACAATTCTCAAAACATAATACAGCGTAGATTTAAGTAGCGAGTGAGTAATCAACGTACTATTAGGAGCTGGTGGCCACAGATAGAGATGAGCCGTTACCAGCTAGAGAAAAAATCGGTAAAGATGGTTGCTGAGTAGGAGAGAGCTGCGAGTGAAATGTGTTGATAAGAGGGCTTTGACAACAAGAGGAAAGAGGGTTCTGCTTTGTAGAGCTAACAATCTAGTGGGAAGGGGCAACAGACAGATGACCTGAGGTGCAAGCAAGCGGGAGATAGCCTGATGGCAGTGATGTTCAAGGCATGAGGCAGGGGGATGAAGGAGTAGCCTCAGGGCTAGGTTATGCATTTGAAGGGTACCATGATACATCACTAGTTTAAACCGTCTGCCCAAGAGGTAATACCTCAAGGTGTCTAATGCCCACTTAACAGCCAAGGAATATTTTTCAACAATAACATACCTCTGGTCATGTTCATTGAGTTTTTTACTCAAATAAATAATTGGATGATCCTCCCTATCTTGGTTTTGGGACCACATAACACCTACCCCTACCTCTGAAGCATCCTTCTGAATGACAGATTCTTTAGAAAAGTTGGGTATTATCAACACATGTTGCGTACATAATGGCACTTTTATTTCCTGAAATGCTTTCTCTGCCTCCAGGTTACATTTTACCATATTTGATTGTTTTCCTTTGGTAAGGTCTGACAAATGAACTGCAGTGGTGGCAAAATCAGAAATAAACTATCAGTAATACAAGGTGATCCCCAAAGAGGCTTCACCTGTTTTTTATTTACCGGAGGGAGGCCAGTTTTGGAAAGCCTCAATTTTGTTCAGTTGTTTTTTAATCAGACCTCTAACTATGGTAAAGCCCTAATATTTAAACTCTTCCATCTCTAAGCAGCATTTCTTTGGGTTTACTGTTACAATATCTCTGCCACTCTATGTCCAAAACTGCTTGTATTCTCACTGAGTGGGACTCCCAGTCTGGTCTGTGAATTACCACATCATCCAAATAGGCAGCTGAATAATGCCTGTGAGGCTTCAAAACTTCCTCTCCATTGCACGTTAGAAGGTTTCTAGGGCACCATGCAACCCAAAATGTAACATCCTATACTAATACAACCCTTCTGGTACAGAGAAAGCTGTGATTTTTTCTTTTGCCCTGTGGGATCTGACAGTAACCTTTTGTCAGGTCCAGTTTGTTGAGATATTTGGCTGTTACTAATATTCAACACAGGGCATTGGGCTTGCATCGAACTTGGACACTGTGGGGCTGGAACATTCACTACTAGAATCTTCTGTGACATGAAGTTCGAGCATGTTCTTTATCTTTTTAGACACAGCCTCTCACTGTGCTTCAGGAATTCGATATGGCTTTATGTTGACCTTGACCCCTGGGCTGTGACTATGTCATGCTTTATTATGGCTGTTTAGCTGGGCAGTGCTGAGAACACATCCCTGTATTTAGGGCCCAATTCAGGTTGGATTGCAGAAGAAGATCTAACCGCAAAAATTGCTTCAAAGATGTGTGCGTATGCGCAGCGCCCTTCATGTGCATGTGCCCACATTTCCTGTGGCTGGCTGCAGAAAATGCGATCGCCTCTGCCTGTCAATCAGGCAGAGGCATTCTTGGGGCGGGCAGTGAGCAGCAATGCTCCATTTCCTAGACAGAGTGTTGCGGGGCCTGAGGCTGCCAAACGGGGGCGGCATCATTGAAATGGGGGGCGTGAGGTGGGCATGAATGCAGTGGCTGTGTGACATCACATGCAGCCGCCGCAATCAGAGACATAGCGGTGGTCCTTCTGCGGGTGCAGCTAAGCTATCATGCAGAAATTGTGATGCCATTGCAATTTTTGCTTGATGAAGGGGGGAAGGCGGCGGTCAGCATGCTGGGCAGCCTTGCCCTGCGATGGGCAGCCCCCAGCATGCAAACAAAAGGATTGCAATTTCTGCTAATTAGCATAATTTGCAATACTTACTGAATTAGACCCTTAATGAGGAATTCTTTATCCTTGTGAGTAGCTGACATTGTTTCTGGCACCTTTACTTCAGGAACAGTGGGGATTGTAGTTACTGCTGGAAAAGCTTCAGCTGAAAGGACTACCCTATCCTTCCAGTGTTTAATTAGGATACCATGGCAAATTTGTTCAGGCTTTCTCTTGCCTGGATGGTAGACTTTATAGTTAACCTCATTGACTTTCTCCCTGAACTCAAACCAACTTTAGCATTTAGACTTTCTTGCTTTCCACTGTGGATATCAAAACAATCTATCCGCAGTGGCAAATGTATTTGCATGAGCATTCCGATTATATACTCTTTTTTGAGATTGTTGGGACTGCTCTATATGTTCTTAAACAATGCGTACCACAGCCACAATCCATACTTGTTCAAATACACTTTTATAGGGTGTGGGCCGCTCTTCCCATGTCTCTTTAGTAACATCTAGCAACCATCTTGGATGTCTACCATACCGCAGATCAAAGGTAGATAATCCCATAGAAGACTGAGGTACTTCTGTAATAGTCAATATCAAATATGGCAATAAGTAATCCCAGGTTTTCCCATCCTCATCAACAACCATTTTCAACATAATTTTTATGTTTTGGTTTTCATTTTAATCTCTATCAACCCATCCATTTGGGCGTGATAGACTGAGGTTCTCAGGTAAGTAACTTTAAACAATTTGCATAATTCCTACAGATTTCTAGACATAAATGGGGTACTTTGGTCAGTCAAAATGCATTTTGGTATTCCTATCCTACAAAAAACATGAACCAGCTCTCTACCTATTGTTTTGGTTGACATATTACGCAAAAGGATTGCTTCAGGTTATTAAGCAGCTAAATTTACTATTACGATAATATACTGATGACCTCAAACAGGCTTTCAGGTCAAACGGTACCTATATGACAGGCATGGGCACTAAGGGGTTTTAAAAATGGGGCCTGGGAGCATGAAGCTTGCATGTGTGGCAGGAAGAACAATACTATACACATCTTTATACACTACAGGCCAAAGGAACCACTGCAGAATCCTCTCAGTGGTCTTTCAGCTCCTACGTGTCATGGTTCTCTTGTATGACTGAAACCATGAGCTGTTCTACCATATCCTCACCCCTTTCTGTCACTTGTTACAAGAGCTCAATGTGGAGGGACATGGATGGGTATATAAGCCTGCAGTCAGGGCCTACTGTCTCCCCATTTGTAACATTCACATTTTCTCTCTACTTATCAACAACTGTTCTAATGCAAACAGATCCCTGCTCATTTCAAGATGTGGCATACTTCCAGCACTGTCTACAAACTCTTCTTTCTCTAGAGGACAAACCTGATTTTGTTTCACATTATCTACTACTTTCCTAGCCATACCAACAAAAGGACTTTGGTCTGAGGGGTTTGAAGTCACACCTATTAACATATTGGTTTCCCATAAATTCCAAAAATGGGGAAAACCTCTCCTTATTATAGCATCATGCACTAAGGAAGTGACCACTCCCACATTAACAATAGCTGAACCACATAGGGTCTCAATATTCACTTCAGTAGTATTATAATAGTGGATGTTACCATGTATGCAAATTACACCAGCAGTTTTTTGCTAGAACCTTAAAGCAATTACCAACCCATGTTTCACAAGGGTAATAAAGCTACCTGAGTCTAGCAATGCATTTTCATGATTACTGTCCTTAAAATTTCACACATTTCTCTGGCTCAGCTGAAAGTACAACAGTACAGGCTAACCTGGCTTAGCAAGACATTCTGCAACATTCAAAGGCAGCATCACATTGCATGGGTTCTTGAACAACTGTGCAAGTAGTTTCAACATGTCCTGGCATACATCACCTAAAACCTTTGATCACATGATTGTCAAGTCCTTTAGATTGTTGAGATCTTTCTGGCCCCACTATGGACTGAGCGCTCACAACTTTTTAATTTCTGAGTACTCTTTTAATCACCCAGCACCATTTTGCCACAGAACAGTCTTATCAAGTTTCATAGGAGTGTGCTGGCATAGATCTAGGGGTTTATTAGGCATAGCCAGTTGTTCTTCTACTGCCAGATACCTTTCTACCATCTCCACTAGCTGGTCAGCTATTTTAGGATCCCCATGGATCACCCACTTGCACAAAGCCATGGGGAGGGACCTCAAATAACTGTACATGACAACTCTTTCCATCATTTGAGAACCAGTTAATGTCTCTGGTTGTAACCACTTTTTGGTCAAGTGGATGAGGTCATGCATTTTTGAACGGGATGTTTGTCATTGTTGTACACAAAGCAATGTGCACGATGTGCTACAACCGACAGGGTAACTCCCAATTTCTGTTTTTAATTTTACATTGTCCAAAGCATCTGCAGTGTTTAAATCAATATATGCTTTGAAGACTCGACTGAACGAAAGGGTGCCAGTAGACCAGCCCACTTTCTTTTAGACCAACTCTCCAATTGGACCGTCCTCTCAAACATGTTCATATACACGTCCACATCATCAGTCTCTGTTATTTTTTTAAGCAAATGAATAGCCTGTAAGGAGTTGGAACTAGTTGGGACATTTGTAGAAGCATTTCCAGGCTGTGCTGCGAGATACTGCACCACCTCTTTAAGACTCTCACAGTCCTGGTGTTGTTGGAGCTGCTATCCTTGGGAGCATTTCAAATACATTTTCTTATTGCTATGATACAGTAGTAGTGATAAGAAATTATAATTATCCAGTCCAGGATCTAATAATTTATTAATGGGCCCCTTAAACTGACCCATGATTACCTATTCCTGGTGGAAGGGGTTAATTCTGTAAATTGCTACGTGTGAACTCATTTTTACATTTTCCACTTATCACTCATCACATTTTCTTTTGCAATGTATAAAATCTGAAAAACATTTACAATATTTTCCAGTATATTATTTTTCCCCCAGATCAATTATGGAACCACCAACCCTGCCCTAAATGACAGACAGTTATATCCAAACTTTTACCGGATTGTCCCAGATGATCAGGACCGTTATACAGCTGTTGTTAGGTGTCTGCTACATTATGGATGGAACTGGGTTGGAGTCATTACACCAGGTGATGGTAGCGGGGAGATGGAATTACAGGTGCAGAGAACAATGATGGTAAAACATGGGATCTGCATTGAGTTCACCATTAAACTAACTAATGATGACAACATTAACAGAAGGAAAATGACAGAGATTGAGAAGCAAACTGCTAGAGTTATAGTAATTTGTGGCCTATTCTCCATGAATTTCAGAATGTTTTTTGATATATCCGAAAATTTAAATGAAAATATCACTGTTATTCTGCATGAATCAGGGACTGATATTAAATATTTGGAACACACCATCTTTCGAGCAGTAAATTGTAGCTTAATTTTCACAATGTCCCCTAAAAAGATGCCCAACATTAACAAGTTTATTAACAACATTAATCCGTCTACTCATCCAAATGATCCACTAGTGGAAGATATCTGGCTCTGGCTTTTCAATTGTCTTTCCTCAAATACAGTAAAAAATATTTTTTATCAATTTTTATATACATTTTCTGGAGTGAACTGTACTGGCATGAGTCATATTTTACCATCCTATCATGGTATGAAGAAAACAAAGCCTTATTATTCCTATGTGGCAGTATATGCTCTGGCCCATGCTGTGCAGAAGATGAAACAGTGGAGGAGTAGAACTGAGATGTCTGGAAGAAGACAAATAGTAAGTTGTCTCTACAGTAACAGCATAAAGATGGAATTTTTGGTAGTGACTGATACTTGCACTTGCATTTTGTTTTTTCAAACTCTGGACAATAACATACACATGTGCCCCCATGAGGCACGTGCCCCAAGTGGTGGCACTTGCTGGGGGGCAGCACACCAGGCTGATAAGGGCCAGGTGATTATTTTTCTTCATCTTTCCTACTTATTTTTTATATTTTATTTAGCAAATAATGGGGGTGCATCAATGGGCCACAATTGTGGTCCAGGAGTTGGTAGTAGGGTGAGGCTGGTGGTGCTTTAATGGTCTTGAGGCATCTAGACTGGCATCTGAAATGAAGGGGGCAATGACGTGATTAGAGGGGGGGGCAATGGGCAATACTGTGCCTAGGGGTGGCCTGACCCCTAAATTCGCCCCTGATGTGCCCCCTTCTGTTGTTGCATCACAGCATGTGACTCGTAGGACAGCAGGAACATGCATATGCACACACCCACTTACTATTTACTTTCAAATATATGACGGACGACTGCGGATGAGCACAGCTGCAGCACTATGAAGCACTGCCATTTGCAGCAACAGCTAAGAAGGACACATCTGTATAAAGACACCAAGTAAAAAAATGTACCTTCACCATCCCTTTCTCATCATATTGTACGTGTACATATACACCTTGACTGCTGCAACCTTCTCCTAACTAGACTCCCCTGCTCCAATCTTGCTCCTCTCCAATTTATATTCAATGCTACTGCTAGACTTATTAATCTCTCCTGCCGTCCCATACATATCTGCCTCATCTCTCTGCCAAGCTCTTCACTTACTATACAGCATCTTCTTCAAACTCCTCACTATCATGTACAAGGCCCTTTCCTACTACACTGTTCCCTACATCTCCAACCTCTTCTCCTTTCACACTTCCTCCTGCCTCTCTGGTCAGCCAATGACCACCACATTCCCAGATAAGGAGGCAGATAATCATCTCAGCAGCTTTATATAAAAGGTGTACCAATGGAGGGGCAGAGTCCTGTGCTAACCCCTCCCACACCCTGGACAGGCAATCACCAAACCCCTCCAGCCATCTGCTGTTGGCTACTGGTGTCCTCTACCCCCAGACTGGATGGGAGCAATGCGAGGACTGGTGAGCTTACACATGCCAGTACTGGGGTATATAGTGCAGCATCATTATAGGCTGTCCAATACAGATATACAGCATCTACTGTATATAGATATACAGTATATAAAAGGCCAATGACATTCATATGCTCACACACCATCAGCATGACCAAGCCCCAGCTCCCAGCAGCAGAATTTCCAGAAACCCTGCAGCTCCTGTGTGAGTAGCAATTGACACTTCTATAATCTGGCCCTCATGTAAGCAAATCAGCTGCATATGAATTAATCTGTACCTACGTATTTGTTATTACTTTACCATGCTCTTTCTTACTTCCCTATTAAAGCGACACTACATGAAAAATCTCCATTACACAGATCCCACTGGAGAAGAGATGATATTTAATGAGAGGGGAGATCTGCCGTCTAAGTGGGCTTTAGCAAACTGGGTCATACACAAAACTGGCCCTTTATATGAGTTTGATGTAAAACACGTGACCACTTTTGAAGATGACCAGGTTTACCAACTGGAACCAGGAAAAATCACATGGAAAAGAGGCACGGTAAGGGAATATCAGGAAGATCACACACTTATTGCTCAGTTCATGTTTGATAGAAGAATTCTGGCAAAATAATTTTTTGAGTAAGTTAATATTGGTTGTTATGCTATCAGGAGGTCGATAGTAACAATGTCACAGCCACTATGTTGGTGCAGGGATCCTTTCATGTCTTATACCCAAAATATAATTCTTTACCCGTGCAATTGTTATAACTTTGAACATGTAACTACTGTCGTAATCAGATTGATTAAAGTTATAAAACCCACATAGGTGAAATGCTCTAATTTCTGCATTGTTTCAACCATGGACAAAATTGACTAATATTCATGTTTGTGTCGGTTTGTGTAGTGTTTAAACTCGTCTTGTATCGGGTGCATTTTCATGCAAATTTTTGAAACTATATGCGCCAAGTTACTAAGCATTCGAGTTTATTGTTTTCGTGTTTACCAATGTCGATGCCAGTCGGGTTTTTTGGCACATTTACGGCCGTCATTGTCGTTTGCGTACGTGTTTGTGTTGTTTTTGCTGTTTTTTTTTCTAAGTTAAACGCGGCAGGGTTTTTTTTTTCCGGCAGCCGCATTTTCACTTTTAGTTTCGGTTTTCATCCCCGTTCGTGATTGGTTGTGTTTCAGATGGTAGGAGTGTCTGTGCGCAACCATATAAATACGCCCCAAACCGTCCGCACCTCGTGGGTTTAGTTAGTGGTGAGGAGAGAGGTTGTGCAGTGGAGTTTGGTGAGTAGTGTTTGTTTGGAGGAGTATTTGTTGTATTGTGTTTAAAAGTAGTTTTGTCATTCTTGTTGTCTAGTATTTTTTGGTTTTGTCTCAATTTTTGTCCAAGTTTTTTTAATTTATAGTCCCTTGTCAGTGTGTGTGTGTGTGTGTGTGCGTGTGTGTGTGTGTGTGTGTGTGTGTGTGATTAGTGTAGTGGTAGCGGAGGAGTGTTTTGCTTTGACTTTTTTTTCTGTGTTAATTGTTTAGTCACACAATCATGTGTGACTCAGAGGTGGCTGAGGTGAGTGAGGTGGAGGGTGTTAGTAAGGGGGAGGAGGTCGGTCAGGTGGAGGAGGTGAGTGTTAGTGAGGTTAGTGAGGTGGAGGAGGTTGGTGAGGTTGCTGCAGCAGCCTCAAGTGACAGTGATAGTGACAGTCAGACAGCTCCGCAGCCACGCACCACTACTAAGACTGGGCGGAATGTCAAGTTTAGTTATGCAGAAAATGTGGCATTGGTGCGGGAGCTGATGAAGTATCAGCGGCAGCTATTTGGGCCTGAGTCCGCCAAGGTGCCAACACGGAAGAAGATGGTGTTGTGGGCGAAAGTAGTTGCTGCTGTAAATAGTGAGGGGGTGGTGAAGTGGACGGAGGACACGTGCCGCAAACGGTACTATGACATAAAGCGACGTGTCAAGTCCAAAATGGCCCAGGAGACGAAGTCGGCTCGCAAAACCGGTGGTGGTCTGCCCTTTATTGCCACATATCTGGACTATGAGGAGCCCTTGTGGACTATAATCCCTCCAGAAGTAGTGTCTGCAACCCATGTCCGGGATTCCGATCGCTCCAGGAAGGATGGTGAGCATGTGTATTTGCCTTAACATTCTATGACATTACTTCTGGCTTACTGTATATTTTAAATGTGTGTCCTGTGACGTTGCATGTTACTCCCATCTTCAAGTGTGCGTCATCAAATACATTGTTTTGGGTCATGTTTCATACAAAAGTCAATGTAACGTCTTACTTGCTTGTATGTCATGTGTTTTTTGGACAGTACATTTTCCATGTGTAGTTTGGACTTGGTGTGTCATTGAATTGTCCAGCAATAATGTTTTACTATTGCACATTGTACAATTTAAAAGTTGGACTATGTTTTTTAATTCAGTTATCCATGTGCAATGTTTCCAAATCAGTGGTTGATATGTTAGAGGCTGGAGTAGTGCAAAGTGTCTTTGAAGGCAGTTACATGTATAATTTCATTAGTACTCAATGTAATATTGTTTAAGTCAAGGCCACTATTTGCTGGTTCATTTTGAGTCTGTATTTGTACACTGACACAACAACTGCAGACTTAGTTACCTTACTGTTTTTTTTTTATTTTATTTTTTTAATTTTTGTTGGGCTCATATTGTGTTAATGTGTGTTTGGAGTGCCTCATCACAGACCTATTTCTATATCGCATCTGTATTTTTTTTCCTTTTATTTGAAAATGAAGCTGTGTGTTTTGGCTTGTTAGTGTATGTTTTTGGAATTGTGTCCTATGTCTGTGTCCTGTATATAATTCCCTGTGTTGCACTTTCCATAGTGCATATGGCTATTGGACAATGTTTTGGGTTTGTTGTTGTGCTTTTTGTGTTTAATGTCCTTATTTTTAGATTCATAATAAAACATCCATTTTTTAAAGATGTAATGTTTATAAGCATAATGGGTGGATGTATTAACAATAGCATGAATAATTTTTAAATTTTTTGGGATTTACAATGTTGAAAAAAAGCAGTACTGGTCGTCCTACAGTGACTCCCATCACATCTGATGATGATGACGCTGCGGAAGCAGGTAAAGTGTCCATTGTAGTATAGGTTAGGTTTGTAAATGAATGGCCATAACAAAATGTCACTTTCAATACTAGGTCCATCCAAAGAAGTCTTAAACAGCAGAAGGAGCACTTCTGGAACACACCACAAAAAACATCTGCCAGCAAAGAAAGCAAGGTCTGATGTCCAGGGCCAACCACAGCAGGCTACCCCGCCACGAAGATAATCTACTGTGTGTTCGGTGCCCCCACTCCAAATTTTGGACACACCTCCCAGATGACAACCACACTTCCCTCATCTTGATTGTGAGTAACAAACTGTGATAACAATTAAAAATGTCAGATCTTTAAAAAACCATTTACTTAAACTAATTAAGTCAATACCCATCAAAATCTGCTATACTTACCCAAGTCAGTAAAACATGAAATGGAAACCAAACAAAATGGCCTACACAACATCCAGTAAAGATATGTATGTCCACTTCAGCCATACAGTAGCACATTGTGTGGAAGATGCTGCAACAGAAACTCATGTGTAAGCTTTGCAAATAGTAAGATTGTTAGAATCATTTACACATGTGTGCTTGTCCTAACATTGCCAACTGCATACAAAAACATTACTATGTTTTGGTTGGAGACACTATAAGGTAACACATTATGGATTACAATGTGTTTTTAGGCAGGAGTATGTCTGATGTACCATACAACTCATGTGTTTGCTTTCAGAATGAAGTAACCAGACACATTTTCCACAAACAGGCATATGTATGTATTTAAGTAATGAGTGATGATGTTGCTAGGCCGGATATCTGAAAGCACCAGTCCATTACATGTGTTCCATGTTTAGTGCTTTGTACCAATGTACTAAACATATGGATAAGTGACGGATACATGTTTTTAATTTCAGCTTCTAGTCCTGGTACCAGCATCCCTCCGCAACAACAGCAACACAGTGACATGGATGACACAATCATGTTAGAAATGCATCCAGTAAGCGAAGGAATCAGCCCCCCAGCACCTGTTGGTACTCCACAACAGCAAAGCACACCACCACCCCAATACAGCCCAACAACACCAGTAACACAAGACCCTGATCAAGTGTTCTGGACCATTTGGGCTAGACAGCAGGCCACTAATGAAGATTGCCTGCGTAGGCAGACCCAAATGTTTGCAAGCCTACCATCTCACATCAGACGAATCAGCAGAAATCTGAGTAGACAAAATGAAACAAACACAAGAATTGCAAATACCATGGAAATCATACGTGTCATGGGCAACTTACAGCGCATAATGGAAGAACAGCACAGACAAAAGCAAAGCTATACATTTTAGAAAGCAATCAAATTATCAATGAATCCATGTCCCGAATTGTAGACAATCAAAATGCTGCAACACGTGAACTCAATGCCACCCTCACTAACCTCAATGAACCACTCAGATCCCGGCAGCAACAGCAAACAAGCAGCAGTTCTGGTACGACTACTCCAAATGTAACGCCAGTGTCATCACCACCAAGGCATTCCACCAGAGCACGCCAACATGACAGTGCTAAAGGCAAAGGCCAGGACAAGCAACCACCCAAATAAACATAAAAAGCCACACCCATTTCTTTAAAGAGAAGAGAAAAAAACCATTTAAGAAATGTATGATTAACAGAATATATATAACACTTAGCTCCTTGACAAATTGTACAACATCATTAATTATAACTGGTACAAACAACAAAAGGAATTTTGTACGCACATTTCTTCTTTATCATCTTTGTATTTTTTGTTAGCAGGAAACTATTGTTTGAGCTGCACATAGATGTTAGCATGCAGAAAGCAGACCACTTGATTTTTTTCTAATCATTACTCTTTCTAGATTCTAATCATTCTTTGAGCCAGAAGACAGACTAATTGGCAGCCAGGCAGATTGTCTTAAGCAGGCAGAAAGCAGACCACTTGATTTTTTTCTAATCATTACTCTTTCTAGATTCTAATCATTTTTTGAGTCAGCAGACAGACTAATTGGCAGCCAGGCAGATTGTCTTAAGCAGGCAGAAAGCAGACCACTTGATTTTTTTCTAATCATTACTCTTTCTAGATTCTAATCATTCTTTGAGCCAGAAGACGGACTAATTGGCAGCCAGGCAGATTGTCTTAAGCAGGCAGAAAGCAGACCACTTAATTTTTTTCTAATCATTACTCTTTCTAGATTCTAATCATTCTTTGAGCCAGCAGACAGACTAATTGGCAGTCAGGCAGATTCATCCATGACCAATACAATTTACAATGTAAATTGTAACTGTTTTACATTTCTTCTCTAGACGAATTGACAAGAAAAACACAATTGAGTTGGCTAAAAGTGTCCTAATATGTTGGGGGTAATAAATAGATAATTCAGTCCGAAAATGACTGACATTATTGTTGTGCCATGTTTGTGTGTGTTAAAAATAAGTAATCAGATTTAAAAACATGATGCAGAAACAACAACATTTGAAATATTTGAAAGTTGAACACAAATGTGTGTAATGATGGATATATGTTGTTAAATGTGTATTGCCTTACAAATCTACAAGTTTTGGCCAGCAAACATAAGGAAATAAATTATTTTGCATGAGAGAACTTTGTGTCCCTTTTATAGGCATCCTAATTCAGGTTAGAATGATTTGTAAGTGTCAACACATGTAAACACGGCTGAAAAAAGCAGGTCTATTTTTTTGCTGCGTTTTTTAACGAATCGCAAACAAATCTGACCGCAATTGAGCACTCAGAGACTAACACCCAAATACAAATGAATAGTGAATTCCCGTATTGTATGAAATAACAGGCGCGTTTGGCCGATGGTCTATTCATTCGTATTTGTGTACTTTGCCGTTCAAACCATTACGAATGTCCCAAACACTGCCGAGATTTGTGCTTAGTGAATTCTCGTGTTGGGACTTAGTAAAAAAAAAACGCAAACCGGCCAAACTCTGATTTTTAGTAAATACTGGCCCATGTCGGTATTTTAGGTCAACCGTTAATCAATAAAGTTGATTAACATCTCAATCATTATTTATTTCGTTTGAATATTAAATTCCTAGGTGAGTTTTTTAAAGAAAACTGCAGGTCATCTACATAGGTTGTGCAGAGATCCTGGCACATCCTCTTCTGATGAGAAAGAGGTTTACAAATGTAATAATTTGGGGGGAGTTTGTCCAATTTCAACTAATCATTTTTCATGTCCAGATTCTGATGATTCTCTTTACAGATGTAGCCACGCTCATAGTTGCTGCTGCTGCACCATATAGGCTTCCTAATCATGCCATACATATAGCACAGGTTGGCAAAGTAAGGCTTGATAAGGCGCAATAGGACCTACAGCATGCAATACACAGCTTCACCACTGGGTGGTGATTGCTCCACTAATAAAACTACAGTACAGTGCTGATAGCAGCAGATGGATTTGGCACTGCAGAATACTGTACAATGTAGCAGGCCCTAACAAGAGGGACAATGCACAGTATATACAGTAGCTCTTTTTTTTTTAAACAATAATACTGCAGGGCAAAATTCGAAATCACCAGAATGGCAGGCACCCAGAGACAACATGCCTTATAACAGAAAGCTCCAATGGTGCGCTCTACATTAAGCAGAAACTAAACAAAAAAATGTTCAGTGACTCCAATGCACACAAAGAAAAACACATTTCAGAGTTCTACACAGTGAAATTTTTTACGAGTGACATCATTATGATATTGCAGCAGTCAGTCACCTTTATCTGTGACTCTCTTTGCATAGTGGTATCACTGATGGTTACCATGCCCGTGAACTAGAGTTCAATCCCTGCAAAGGACACACTTGTGTATGTATATATATATATATATATATATATATATATATACACTGCTCAAAAAAATAAAGGGAACATTAAAATAACACATCCTAGATCTGAATGAATTAAATATTCTTATTAAATAATTTGTTCTTTACATAGTTGAATGTGCTGACAACAAAATCACACAAAAATTATCAATGGAGATCAAATTTATTAAACCATGGAGGTCTGGATTTGGAGTCACACTCAAAATTAAAGTGGAAAAACACACTACAGGCTGATCCAACTTTGATGTAATGTCCTTAAAACAAGTCAAAATGAGGCTCAGTAGTGTGTGTGGCCTCCACATGCCTGTATGACATCCCTACAATGCCTGGGCATGCTCCTGATGAGGTGGCGGATAGTCTCCTGAGGGATCTCCTCCCTGACCAGGACTAAAGCATCCGCCAACTCCTGGACAGTCTGTGGTGCAACGTGGCATTGGTGGATGGAGCGAGACATGATGTCCTAGATGTGCTTAATTGGATTCAGGTCTGGGGAACGGGCGGGCCAGTCCATAGCATCAATGCCTTCGTCTTGCAGGAACTGCTGACACACTCCAGCCACATGAGGTCTAGCATTGTCTTGCATTAGGAGGAACCCAGGGCCAACCGCACCAGCATATGGTCTCACAAGGGGTCTGAGGATCTCATCTCGGTACCTAATGGCAGTCAGGCTAACTCTGGCGAGCACATGGAGGGCTCTTTGGCACCCCAAAGAAATGCCACCCCACACCATTACTGACACCTGCCAAACCGGTCATGCTGAAGGATGTTGCAGGCAGCAGAATGTTCTCCTTGGTGTCTTCAGACTCTGTCACGTCATTCACATGTGCTCAGTGAGAACCTGCTTTCATCTGTGAAGAGCACAGGGCGCCAGTGGCAAATTTGCCAATCTTGGTGTTCTCTGGCAAATGCCAAACGTCCTGCACGGTGTTGGGCTGTAAGCACAACTCCCACCTGTGGACGTCGGGACCTCATACCACCCTCATGGAGTCTGATTCTGATCGTGTGAGTAGACACATGCACATTTGTGGCTTGCTGGAGGTCATTTTGCAGGGCTCTGGCAGTGCTCCTCCTGTTCCTCCTTGCACAAAGGCGGAGGTAGCGGTCCTGCTGCTGAGTTGTTGCCATCCTATGGCCTCCTCCATGTCTCCTGATGTACTGGTCTGTCTCCTGGTAGCGCCTCCATGCTCTGGACACTACGCTGACAGACACAGCAAACCTTCTTGCCACAGCTCGCATTGATGTGCCATCCTGGATGAGCTGCACTACTTGAGCCACTTGTGTGAAATCACTGCTAGCTTTCAAAAGTGACCAACACATCAGCCAGAAAGCATAGAAACTGAGAAGTGGTCTGTTGTCACCACCTGCAGAACAACTCCTTTATTGGGGGTGTCTTGCTAATTGCCTATAATTTCCAACTGTTGTCTACTCCATTTGCACAACAGCATGTGAAGTTGATTGTCAATCAGTGTTGAATCCTAAGTAGACAGTTTGATTTCACAGAAGTGTGATTGACTTGGAGTTACATTGTGTTGTTTAAGTGTCCCCTTTATTTTTTTGAGCAGTGTATATATATATATATATATATATATATGGAAAAAGTAGCAACCACAGCTTTTTTCTGATTTTGACTGTATATCTGTGTGCATGTTTGAGTCTGTATACGAAGCATGATAGAACTTGTTTTGGGAAAATTAGAAAAACGCCATTAATGCTACCTTTTACATAGATATACAACTAGGGTGGCCAATCTCGGGATTGGAAACAGCGGGATCCCATAATTTATGGCAAAACTTGTCCAGGATTCAATCCCGGGATTTGAAGCTCTAATACTGTGCATTTCGGTATCAGGTAGCCAATTGTTTTCTTTTAATGCCGGCCAGCTTTGAGCATCCTCAAGAGATTCAGACACTGCCCAGCTCCTTCCTCCGGGCTCCCCCTGAGCAGCAAGATGTGAAGTCAGAGGTCATGCTATGCAGACAGCCACCCATCACCCATCATATGGACCTCACCAAAGGAAGTGACCCACTTGCTCAGGCATAGTGGTGAGTTATGTGTGAGTTATGTGTGAGTTATGTGTGCGGTGTGGAGCGGTGTGGAGTGGGGGGATACATAGTCAGCAAACCAATCCCAGATATCCCAGGAATCTCATTATTAACTATTTTTTAATCCTGATACCCGGGATTGAAAAAATGGCCCAGGATTGGCCACCCTATATACAACACAAGTATGGCTTTTTAAATTATGAGTGTAATCTTTTTAAGACTTAGTTTACTGTACTTCTTCCCGGGACTCCTCATTGCTAATAGCACTAGACCAGTCAGTGTCAGATCCTTCTCCATTGGTTCTTCTACAGAATCTGGCATATAACCCAGCAGAGCTCCCCATAGTATATATGGGGAAGCTGCATTGTGACTGTAGTGGGCGGGGGCATCTGGGCTTTTCAGTATATTCTCTCAAAGCCAGAAAGCACAAAAAAGACTATAAGATTAAAGCCTGCACAGCAAAACTCATTATCTCAGGAATCGATTAGAATTACTGTTATCCTTTGAGTTAGCAAATTGAAACCACTAAACCAAACAAAGCCACCCGCAAAGTCCAGTTTTCTGTCATAATGTGCGGTGGGGAAAGGTGCTTCTTATCATATCCAAGGCTGCTGGGTCATGTATTGTGTGTTAGCACTGCCGAGGTGAGCATGTCTGTGCAGATGACAGAGCCAGAAGTGGCTGCCGAGAATTAATAAAAGGTTAGAAAACATTACAGAGGTGAAAGGGAAGTGCACAGAGGAGCAGGCTTGGTTCTGCAGCGTATAAACACCAAACACTAAACCTGAGCCCGTCATCCTTAATTTATCCTCTGTTCCCTCCCTGCAGACTCATCCCACTTATGCCTCCAAGATTATGGCCATGGTGCTCTCTACCTCTGGAATTCTCTATCTCTCCCTATTAGACTCTCCAACCCTCTACACAACTTTAAACTGGTTCTCAAGACCCACTTCTTCATCAAACCCAGCAGTCTCTCATCCTAACCCTCTGTTCAATGCTCATTGTCTTCCCCATCTGTGTCACCCCTATCTATCTTCCCCTCCCCTTCAGAATGTAAGCTCTCATGAGGAGGACACTCTCCCCTCATGTGCTTGTCCCTCTCTTAGTCTATTTTCTACTGCATACTCCTTCAGTTTTGGCCACCCTGATGCTTATGTCAGTGTTATGTTTCCTGATGCAGCAATGTTAATATACCATGTACTTGCCCTACATTGTCTTGTACTGTAAGTTATTGTTTTCTTGTTTTGATCATTTCTTTATGTACTTTATTAGGTGCTGCGGAGTCCTTGTGGTGCAATATAAATAAATAATAATAATAATAATAATAATAATAATAATAATAATAATAACAATAATGTTATGTCTGCCTGAAATGACTCACACTTTCTCTATTCAGAGAGGCAATTGATGGTTCAGTTTCCTCTTCCTGCTCACTGTGCATTGCTTCTTTTGGGGGTTCAGATTGGTCTATTGCCAGATTATGCAACACACAGCAGCTGAGCATAATGCATGACACCTCGGATAGAAAGTACAACAAAATGCCACCAGATTTGTAGACAATGAAGCCTTGTTTTTAATAGTATGAAAATGTGTTTTATGGAGCTAGTGGATTTGTGTGCATTGTTACACTAATTCATAGCAGGAGAATGCAGGAGTGATGACGTAGTGGGAAAAAAAGAGCAACAGCAATACCCAGAATCACTTGTAATGACATCATATAAAAGCAGGTTAATAGTTTTATGTCAATCATATTTAATGTGGCTTACCCAGTAGCCCTTGCTCACGCAATTGTACTGTCTCAATTACTGTATATAGATTTGCCCCAATACAGCTTTGCTGCATATAGCAGCTTGCTGTAATGGAATTGCAATCAGTATGCATCTTGGCATGCCACATCCACATGCATAGCTGCCAGGTTCTTATTGAAGTGAATTGCAAGGTATGCATAGCAGGATCATGCCCCGCTATGCAGTCAGTTGTATGCTGAGATACATAATAATCGCTGCAACAGTGTAAAGGGACACATCTATATCATGGAGGGATGACTGACTGAGGATAAAGGCATCATGACATGAGCCAGGATAGCAAAATACAACACTCATGATTTTTTGTTTTGCAACACATGCCATCTGCACAATAGTAGAATGGATGGATGGACCTTGGACTGCACACCATAATTCCAAACATAATATAGATGATATCATGCAGAGACTTGTAGTTCCTCACAGAAAAAAAGAAAATGCATATGCACACTCTATAGTGCTAAGCACTGCTAATCAGAATAATTATAATACACTCTGCAATCTAACATAGAGCAAAATTGAGGTGCTTGGCATAATTTTTTGTCAAAAATATATGGGACCTACAACTGCAACCAAGTGACCTCATCTGGTGGATCCCTAACACTAAGGTTCAAGTTCAGGGCACAGGATCCCTCAGGTCACAGAAACATAGAAACATAGAATTTGACGGCAGATAAGAACCACTTGGCCCATCTAGTCTGCCCCTTTTTTATTTTATCCTTTAGGCAATCTCAACCCTTTTTTAATCTTGATTCTTTGTAAGGATATTCATATGCCTGTCCCAAGCATGTTTAAAGGTCAGCACAGGCTAATCCCCAAGGCATTGCACTAGTGGGAGATAAAAGTGTTAGTGTACCAGAAATAAGAAGCTAAAGCTACTGTATGTGTTAGGAGTGTTACATTGGTGAAATGTAATAATTAGAATGTTAAAAGGTGATGTGGGCACTATCCTGAGGTGGTCTAAGCTCAATGTGTGTGCAGTCAACAGCGCCCAGAAACTTAGGCATGCCTGATATAGTATAAAAAAAACTTCTCTAATGTTATGTCACTGTGGCTGCTGACTACAGAGGCAGATATAGGTGTTGGCAGATCCATCATTGAACTCAGGACCTGTGTAAGGTACCTAGAAAAGGTGGGTTGTGAAAATTTCCAAGGACTCTCCCAGTGACTGATTGAAAGGAGACAGTTGCAAAAGAATGTAGCAGAGAAAGCAGCACAGATACTGTGCAAGACTGTCCAGTGTCTGGGTGCAGCTAACGCTTGACGAGGTCATAGAGATACATTAAGTTCTTTATGAGTGAGCCAGAACATCTGGATGTCATCAACATCAGATTTGGGTTTAAACAGCCCTGAACAAAAAAAAAAAAAGCATGCACGGTACCTGAGGGTACTGCACATCCTGCTCTATTTACTGCTCCTGGGTCCTTTCAATCAGGAGATAAGGTGAGCCATGTAAGAGGAGGACACAGCAACACACATGGCTCAGCTATGGATCACCCAGAAAGATTGTTGCAGGTAATTTAGGTCCCTTTTATTAGCATCATCCACGTATCACAAACACACAAACACACAGCTCATTTGGTCATCTGTGTGATTCTTCTATTCTGCTGTGAGTTTCCTTGGTGTTCCATCATGTTTTGAAACATGATTCTCAGTAGCCCTGTGTGTTATAATCCTGTGTATGGAAAGTATTTGTGGGTTGGTTCAATGATCCATTGAATTCTATTTCCGTGTTTCCCTTTAATGAATCTCTAAGTTGCAAAATCAGCCAAAACTATGAACAGAAATGCAATCTTAACCAAATACGATTCTTAGTAAATGTACCCCTTACATCCCACCTGATGATAGCTATGCAGAGACTCTATCGGATACATTTGCAAATAAATGGATAACAACAAGGCCATGACAAGGCATCTCTGATGGTCTCCTGAGGGATCTCCTCCCAGACCTGGACTAAAGCATCCGCCAACTCCTGGACAGTCTGTGGTGCAACGTGGCATTGGTGGATGGAGCGAGACATGATGTCCCAGATGTGCTCAATTGGAATCAGTTCTGGTGAACGGGCGGGCCAGTCCATAGCATCAATGCCTTCATCTTGCAGGAACTGCTGACACACTCCAGCCACATGAGGTCTAGCATTGTCTTGTATTAGGAGGAACCCAGGGCCAACTGCACCAGCATATGGTCTCACAAGGGGTCTGAGGATCTCATCTCGGTACCTAATGGCAGTCAGGCTACCTCTGGCGAGCACATGGAGGTCTGAGCGGCCCCCCAAAGAAATGCCACCCCATACCATTACTGACCCACTGCCAAACCGGTCATGCTGGAGGATGTTGCAGGCAGCAGAACATTCTCCTTGTCGTCTCCAGACTCTGTCACGTATGTCACATGTGCTCAATGAGAACCTGCTTTCATCTGTGAAGAGCACAGGGCACCAGTGGCAAATTTGCCAATCTTGGTGTTCTCTGGCAAATGCCAAACGTCCTGCACGGTGTTGGGCTGTAAGCACAACCCCCACCTGTGGACGTTGGGCCCTCATACCACCCTCATGGAGTCTGTTTCTGATCATTTGAGTAGACACATGCACATTTGTGGCTTGCTGGAGGTCATTTTGCAGGGCTCTGGCAGTGCTCCTCCTGTTCCTCCTTGCACATAGGCGGAGGTAGCGATCCTGCTGCTGGGTTGTTGCCCTCCTACGGCCTCCTCCACGTCTCCTGATGTACTGGCCTGTGTCCTGGTAGCGCCTCCATGCTCTGGACATTACGCTGACAGACACAGCAAACCTTCTTGCCACAGCTCGCATTGATGTGCCATCCTGGATGAGCTGCACTACCTGAGCCACTTGTGTGGGTTTTAGATTCCGTCTTATGCTACCACTACAGTGAAAGCACCGCCAGCTGTCAAAAGTGACCAAAACATCAGCCAGAAAGCATAGGAGCTGAGAAGTGGTCTGTGGTCACCACCTGCAGAACAACTCCTTTATTGGGGGTGTCTTGCTAATTGCCTATAATTTCCACCTGTTGTCTATTCCATTTGCACAACAGCATGTGAAGTTGATTGTCAATCAGTGTTGATTCCTAAGTGGACAGTTTGATTTCACAGTAGTGTGATTGACTTGGAGTTACATTGTGTTGTTTAAGTGTTCCCTTTATTTTTGTGAGCAGTGTATTTATGCACTACTCAATTGAGAGCTTACATTTATTTGCAAATTATGTTACATATCTTTTTTAAAGATGTTCCTGACTTACTGTAATTCAGTTTCAGAAAAATTACAATTTCTAAGTGTTTTATACAAGACACCAATGATGTCAGTGATGCATGATTTAGCTAAGATGTCATCTCCTATCCTGTAAGCACCTTGTTAATGTAATAAAGATGCAGCCGCACTCATCTAGTGTGGCTCCATCGCAAACGTGCACTGCCAGCGGGACTAGGCGATCTGGCACCGTAGTGAATGGGGCGTGTGCATGTCACGGACATTCGCACGGCAGACAAGCTGTGATGGGTGCGCCTAGGCAGAAACGCCCATGCACAGACGGAGCCATGATTAGTGTGATCACATCTGTATGAGGTCACATTATTTAAATAATAAAAATCTAGGTACCTAGCAACGGAACCTTATGGGGGATCTTGCTTCACCAAGTGCATACACACTTGCCATTGCAAGCAATGATGGAGCAACTTTGGCGGCCATGCTACATTCGGCAGCGTGGCCCTCGCTAATGACATCCCCCATTGGCCCTGCATGTAGGGCCAATGCAGGATGTCACTGGCGACCCACAGGAGCGTGCATCATCAGTGACATAGTGGATATTCTAGACAATCATCCTGATATGTTTATCCGTTCCACCGTATCGGACGACATATCATCTAGTGTGTGCCCAGCTTTAATTTCATCAGATGCAGAGTTCACAGGTGTGAATCCAGCCTCAATACTGCCGTATGCATTAGATCGTAAGAACACAACACTGTGACAACTAAAAATGATGTAATAAGTCATTTACATGTATAACTTCATTAATCATTTACTTATTTCTCCATGTACAAGATCCCCAAATCTCGGTGCAATGACAGATGTCCTCCTGGATACAGAAAAGCCTCTAATGGAGGATTCCATGTCTGCTGTTATGACTGCATCCCGTGTTCTGAGGGGGAAATGTCCAATGTTACAGGTAGGGATGTGCTATATACAGGTAGAATCATCATATGAGAGTAATGGAAGCTACAATAGCTACAGTATGGAGAATGCACTCAGGAGACAGAAGAATATGGTTACCCTCTTTACCACTGTCAGTGACTGCATCTACACCTTCTCTTCTGAAATAGAGATGTATTCATGCTCATCATGGCTACATCTCAGAGCGATCACTCCCAGTTAATGACATTTGCGTATGTGCCATTATCACGTGGCCATGTATCCAGCAAATACTGTGTATGATGTTATATTTTTGAGGATGAGTTTGGGGCGCTGTGCTCCCTGTACTGGTGGGGCTTGGCTGCTTTGGGGTAGCACACTGTAACATTTTATTTACCACTTTTTGTAATACTTTCATATCATTTTCTACTAATATCACTTTTTAAATTACACTTTTCATGTGTATCATCTTTTATGTACTGTATAGCCTCGGCTTCCTCTTATTCACTTACACTTTAGCCTCACACTAGTGTGCTGCCCTGGGGTGTCTGGCCCTTACTGGTTTGTGGGGACTGCGCCCAAGACTTAGACTTAAGGTTAGGTACCCCCAGTACTCAGACATGCCTTGTAGTTGGCCTGGGGGTTTACCATACCTTTGCAAACGTATGCAAATGAGATCTATGAAATTTCCACCACCATATACTGTAGTTATCAAATCCTGTTGATATCATTCCGTGTGCGGGGGGGATACTAGTGTTTCTATTTTCAGCAAAATGTATTGGATGTTTTATTTCAAATCTTTAGATGGATGTTCTATAATTTTTTTATGTTAAAAATGTACTGGCAACACAGATAATATGCTATTTTATATTACATTTTAGACAGTGAGACCTGCCATAGATGTCCTGATGAAGAGTGGCCGGATGAGAGAAAAGCGAGATGTCTTCCCAAAACATACGACTTTCTGTCCTATAAACAGGACATTGTGGCCATAATCTCCTCAGTAACAGCTTCATCTTTCTCTGCCATAACATTATTAATATTAGGGTACTTTATTTATTACTGGAACACTCCAATTGTGAAAGCCAATAATCGGGCACTGAGCTTCATTCTCCTGGTCTCCATCTTGCTGAGCTTCCTCTGTGTGTTTTTTTTCCTCGGTCGGCCAGTGGATATAACCTGTAGGCTGAGACAGGCATCATTTGGGATCTTCTTCTCCACAGCTGTCTCTTCTGTACTGGCCAAGACTGTCACTGTCTGCATTGCTTTCAAAGCCACCAAACCTGGCAGTCCCTGGAGGAAGTGGGTCACATTCAAAGTATCAAATTATGTGGTCATTATCTGCTCCTCTGTCCAAGCTCTGATTTGTGGTATCTGGTTGTCTGTTTCTCCTCCCTACCAGGAGTTTGACCATCACTCCTATAAGGGAATAATCATCATTCAGTGTAATGAGGGGTCAGTGATTGGGTTTTACTCTATGTTGGGTTACATGGGGATCTTGGTGGCTGTGAGCTTTGTTCTGGCTTTCATGGTGAGGACATTACCAGACAGCTTTAATGAGGCCAAGTACATCACCTTCAGTATGCTGGTGTTCTGCAGTGTCTGGATTGCAATGATCCCAGCCTATCTGAGCACCAAAGGAAAATACATGGTGGCTGTAAAGATATTCGCCATACTGGCCTCATGTGCTGGAGTTCTGGGCTGTATATTTTTTCCTAAACTCTACATTCTGCTTTTCAGAACTGAATTGAATTCCAGAAAAAGTATGCTGGGAAAGACCAAACCTAAGGAATTATATATGCATTAGTGTGCCAAAGTCCTTGGCCAAGTAAATTAATTGTTAATAAAAACAAAATGAAGTGAAATAATAAAAACATTTATTCATAATAATATTTCACATGATGTTGTAGATAGACATTATCAAAATGATGAATAATGTTATAGTATAACATAAAATTCAGATTAAATTTGGTTTTCATCAATGTGGCTTCCTTTGGTGCGTATCACTGCTTCACATATTTTAGGGATTTGAGACACCAAATGTTCTAAAGTTTTATAAGTCATGCCTTTCCAGGCCATGTTCAAACATTCCCATAAGTTATTAGTATTTATTGAAGCCATTACACAAACTTTTCTGTCTAATTAATTCCAGAGGTTCTCAATGGAATTGATATCAGGTGGTTTAGGAGGCCATGTCATAATTTGCATACTGTAACTTTTTGCTTTTCTTTTCTGTTCACATAATTAATTTACAGTTTAGATGTGTGCTTAGTTTCATTATCTTGTTGCATGATAAACACTTTTCCAATATTTTGAGTTCCAATTGGTACAGTAATCTTAAAATTAACTGTATGACTAAAACAAATATCTAACACACACCTAAAAGGAAAATGAAAATCAAATCACTAAGGTGAGTAAAATTAACCCTAATTTTTTTTTTAAGTATATAAACAGTAAAAGGTTGAAAAAAGAGAATATTAGACCACTAAAAGGTGAGTTGGGTGTCTTGATTAATGATGACAAAGAAAAAGTAGAAATATTGAATTATTGTTTTTCATCAGTGATTACTAGAGAGGACCAGATGGGGGGATTAATGCACAACAAAAGTAATGATAATGTCCCATTCCAAAATACTTGGTTAAATGAGGAAGTAGTCTGGGTGAGTCTAAGTAAATTTAAGATAAAAAATTACCTAGTCTGGATGGACTTTACCCAAGGGTACTTATGGAGCTTAACTCAGAACTAGCAAGGCCTATACACCACTTCTTTGGTACCAAAGAAGTGGTGTATAGCAAAGGTAGTGTCAATAAAAAGGGAATTAAAACTCATCCCGGTAACTATAGACCAGTAAGTAGAACATATAAAGTGGGGAAAATATTGGAAGGTATAATAAGGGATAGCATACAGGAGTACTCTGATAACTCCAAGGTTATTTTTAAGAACCAGCATGGTTTTGTGAGGGAAAGGTCATGTCAAACTAACTTAATTAGCTTGTATGAGAAAGTGAGCGATAATCTTGATCAGGCAAAAGCAGTGGATGTGGTCTACTTAGATTTTGCTAAAACCTTCGACATAGGGCCACACATGAGATTGATTTTCAAACTAAGAGAGCTTGGTTTAAGAAACACTATTTGTACTTGGGAAAGTAATTGGCTAGATAAAACGGAACAGTGAGTGGTTGTTAATGGGATATTTTCCAAGTGGGCATCAGTACGCAGTGGAATACTGCAAGGGTCCGTACTCAGGCCACTATTGTTTAACATATTTATAAACAACCTACAATAGGAGTAGGTCTGGAAAGCACAGTGTACATTTTTTCAGATGATACTAGACTGTATAATGTAATTAATTCAGACATGGAGGCGTAGTCTCTACATAACTACTTATTTAAACTGGAAGTTTGGAAAGATAAATGTAGAATGAGGTTCAATATAGAAAAATGTAAAGTAATGCACTTTGGGACTAAAAATAAACTTGCATCCTACAAACTAAATGGGAAATATGTAGAGGAAACTGTAGTTGAAAAAGATTTGGGGTGGCTCATTGACATTAGACTTAGCAGTAGCAGTAGTACCCAATATCAAAGTGCAGCAACAAAGGCATATAAAGTGTTAGCATGCATAAAACGAGGAATCCTGCCACTGTATAAATTATTGGTATGGCACACCTTGAATATTGTGTACCGTTCTAGGTGCCACTATACAAAAAAGATATCTTGGTACTTAAAAGTGTTCAGAGGAGAGCCGCAAACTTTATTAAGGGGTTAAAGGAACTGGATTTTGTGGAAAGGCTTAATAGGTTAGATATATTTACAGTAGAAAAGAGGCGGCTAAGAGGAGACATTATCAATATTTACAAATATTTAAACGGTCAATACGTGGAGCTATCTGCCCATTTATTTGTTAAAAAATCTCTACACAGGAAATCCTATGAGGTTAGAGAAGAAAAAAATTTATACCCAACAAATGAAAGGGTTCTTCACAGTATGGGCAGTGAGGATTTGGAACTCTCTGCCAAAGAAGGTAGTAATGGTGGACTCCATCAATATATATATATAAAAATGGTTTAGATAAATTTCTAGCTGAAAAAATATTCAAGGATATAGCATCTAAAAATAATGTATTTTAGAAACTGCACGAATAATAGTTGTTAGACTTAAAAACAACTTCATCTGGGTCACTATAGTTACAGTAAACTATAGTTACATACAGAATAAATTAAGAAATATAATACACGTTGAAATTGATGTTTTCAACCTCATTGACTATGTTACTATGTTACATTCTCTTACCATTCTTTGAATATACTGATGTCTTCTGTTTACTGAAAGTTTCAAAGTGGACTCGTCGGTCCAAATTACTTAATTCCACTAATCCAGTGTCCAATACCAATGTTCTTTGGCCCATCAAAGGCATTTGACTTTATTTAAAGACCTTAACAGTGGTTTTCTGTGAGCTATGCTACCATTTAGACATACATTACATAGACATCTTTTGACTGTATGAACTCATACTGGAGTTTGTCAATATTGCAGTTGCTGGGAGTCTTCGGTTTCACTTACTCGTTACGATAATATATTTATCTTCCCTCTTTGATGTACACCTGGGTCATCCAGAACATTTCTTATTCACATTTGTACCTGTTTCTTTGTTATTGAGCTAATGTATACGTTACACTAGATGGTGGATTTTTGTTTAGCAATTTGTCGATGAGTATAGCCTTATTCAGATATAGTTTGAATTCTGCCATGAAATTCAATTGACTATTTGCATCTTTTCTTCATTTTGAAAAAAGTTACGGTTAATATTATTAATTTTAACACTGTAAAAAGGAAATTTTATATTTAAAAAAGATATAAGGTAGGCATAATATTCTATAAATAAAAATACATTTTATCTAAAAAATATTATTGAATAAAATTAATCAACATACATACCAGATTATTAATGACCAGCTCTAAATTATCTGCTTTAACATATCAAAAAACTATTAGGACTGCAATAAAAATGAAAAACAATTGTATTTACAAATAATTTGGTAAATTAAGTATATTACATTTGAAATAAAATCCAAAATAATTTTTTCCAATAATGATAATGATTGTAGGGAGCAGTTAACGTTGATATTGATTAAGAAAGAGTAATATAAGTAAACATATATGCTTTGGTCAAAGATTTTTCCATGTTACTAT
The DNA here is from genome assembly GCF_028390025.1 of Pseudophryne corroboree. Classification (NCBI taxonomy): domain Eukaryota; kingdom Metazoa; phylum Chordata; class Amphibia; order Anura; family Myobatrachidae; genus Pseudophryne; species Pseudophryne corroboree. Next base: position 79,251 of record NW_026968311.1, read on the forward strand.
ATATATATATATATATATATAGTATATATATTAGCTGTTCTACCCTTTCTTCACACAGGAGTTTCTTATTTTCATGGTTGTAAATAGAAATTAGTGTAATCAATTTAGTAAATCTTTAGAGATGCACATTTTAGACATCTTATTCTAGGTAAATACTAGTCCAAGGTTCTTCACATTGCCTGAGGAGCACCCATAGCAGATTCGGTAAAAAAATGACGAGACCATTTTTGCAGATTATTAAATTCTACACATTAAAGGTGCAATCCAAATTGTCCATTTGGGCTTTATTGTTTACGCATCGCAAGCCGTGCATTGGTATTGATGTCAATATTTTAACCCCCTTTTCATCCCCTTGGGGCAGGTTTTTTTAAATTCAACTTACATAGTTTTCATATTTCCCTCCTGAAGAATAGCTATGTTACTTTTCAGCTTCTTAACATATCAGGAAGTTAAAGAATTAGTGATTAGTCAGTCAGTCAGTCAGTCAGTCAGTAAGTGAGTGAGGGCTTTTAGCATTTATATACTGTATATAGAGATATATAAATGTAGCAGTAAAGTGTAACATTTCACATTTTAATGCTACTTGTGTTACCTGAGCAATGTAACTCATTTGGATTTATTTACTAAATAAGTATACAGGTTGAGTATCCCATATCCAAATATTCAGAATTACGGAATATTCCAAAATACAGAATTTTTTGAGTAGGACTGAGATAGTGAAACCTTTGTTTTATGATGGCTCATTGTACACAATCTTTGTTTAATACACAAAGTTATTTAAAATATTGTATTTAATGACCTTCAGGCTGTGTGTATAAGGTGTATTTGAAACAAATGAATTGTGTGTATGTACACAAACTTTGTTTAATGCACAAAGTTATTAAAAATATTGGCTACAAATACCTTCAGGCTGTGTGTATAAGGTGTATATGAAACATAAATTCATTCGGTGGTTAGACTTGGGTCCTATCGCCATGATATCTCATTATGGTATGCAATTATTCCAAAATATGGAATAATGCAATATCCAAAATACTTCTGGTCCCAAGCATTTTGTATATGGGATTCTCAACCTGTATACTGTAATGTAGATAAATAGATGATAGATAGTTTGATAGATAGATGATAGACACTTTGCTTTCATCAACATAAACAAAAATATCATAACTGAGCATGGTCATCATTACAATACAATTTAATTATGTATTTCACTCATTAATAGCCATTAAACATAACATATAATCACTACAGGGCAGTATTGCTCTAGATAAAACTACTTAAAAACATATTAAAACAATTAATATTAATTGTCTAACAATCCATCACTACTGGATTGTAGGCCTTGAGGTCTTAACATATCTGATATAATAAATTGTTACATGCAGTTGGCATAATCAGACATTTAGAGAAAGGAACTCCTTCCCATATAAAGTGGGAAAGAAAAAAGAATTCACCTCTTTGTGGGGGGCACTCTTAACTGTGTTTGTTCAGTAACAATTAAAAATTAACTTTTAATCAATATGCTTAAAAAATAAAAACACACTCAAATTTATTGATAAACACAATTTAAAAATATAATTAAATTCTGTATTTACTGGTTTGAATTTATCCAGGACATATTGTTGATGAGCTTAATATATGAAAAAAGTGGACAACGATATGGGTGAAAATATACTGTATATGCTATTTATAAAGATTATTTTATCTCAAATCTTTTAATGCCATTATTCCATTTGGCAGGCACATTGGCTAATCCTGAGACGTAAGAAATAATTTGGGCTTTATATTACCATCAATATCTGCATCTATCCTAGTATGGTCAAACAGTAAATATACTGAACAGCAGTGATTCCTTTTGTATTTATATTACAAAGGGGATATCTTATGCTGATGGATAATACCATATTTCCAAGGTATATAAACACGGTGTCAGATTTATGTGTCTATGTGTTATGACATTGTTGCTGCTTCATTGTTACATTTTTTCACAAAAGCTGCCCATTTTCCCTGTTACACAGGGCACTGGGGACAGTTGGGCCGCTGATATGAGAGGTACTGTACACATTAGAAGATATCTGCTTTTCTGTATATAAACTACTTGAGTACTCACCTTTGCCCAAATTATTTCTTAGGGACAGGTGCTGGAAGATTCTTATTAACTCAGCAGTAAAGACTATTACAGTGGCGACTCTGACAATGTTATGAACACACTGTATACTAATTAAGGATCTAGCTATATTTCTTTTGTTGAATTAGATAACAGAACATATACAAGGTGCACTTTTTGGAGATACATTTCAAGACCTGTTATGAACACAATGTATATCAATTAAGGATCCAACTATATCTCCTTTGTTGAATCAGATAATAGACCATATACAAGGTGCACTTTTGGAGAAACATTTCCAGACCTCACACATACATCTCAGGATTAGCCAATATGCCTGCCAAATGGAATAATGGCATTAAAAGATTTGAGATAAAATAATCTCTATAAATAGCATATATATTTTCACCTATATCGTTGTCCGCTTTTTTCATATATTAAGCTTATCAACAATATGTCCTGGATAAATTCAAACTAGGAAATGTGGAATTTTATTATACTTTAAAATTGTGTTTATCAATAAATTTAAGTGTGTTTTCATTTTTTCAAGCATATTGATTAAAGGTTAATTTTTAATTGTTACTGAACAAACACAGTTAAGAGTGCCCCCACAAAGAGGTGAATTATTTTTTTCTTTCCCACTTTATATGGGAAGGAGTTCCTTTCTCTTGATGTAATTATCAATTTCCTCAGGGGAGCACCACCAACATGATATAAAATTACTTTATGGATTAGCCAAGTAGTATACACACTAAATAGTTGGTCATATACAATAACCACATTTTGGTGGTGCAGGATCATACCCACATTTTCCATAATCAGACATTTCCATACATTCTCAAATCCCTAATACTTTCCACCGCCTATAATCTATTTAATTGGAACATAACTCTGGTTTCTTACTTGGTCAATTATAAATGCTGACATTCAGCTAAAATATAACTTGCTGTGAACTTTATCCTAGTACTTGTAATTTGCTAATGAATAAACTAGACTGAGATGAACATAGCTAAACAAACTGGTTGCTAACTGGAATCTGATTTCACATTCCCTTTTCTTTATTTATTACATACCCTGTTCTTTCTAAATTAACTTACTTTTACCTTCCTAATTGGGTCACAGTCTTGCTGGAAAATAGGTACTTTACACATAAGCCATCTGCAGTGCTCATGCATAGGGAGATACCATTCCCCATACCAAGCCCATGATCCCACTTTCCCTAACTATCTTACAAATTGTTGACTCTATCTACAATTGTCTTTATTGAGTTATTTTACAATATCCTTGCTTTTATGGTTTCCAAACTAATTATCCTGATAATTGGCAATGTTCAGGGAAAACACATTCGCTTCGTACTTCTCACACATTTTGTTCTCTTCAGAAGTCAGTTCATTGTTGCGTATGCAGAATACAGTATGGCTGGTTCAAGCTGTTGGTACATTGTCTGGTAGCAGGTTGGTGCAAATTCAACATCATCAGAAGTTCCAATAAACATAAAGACCTTTGACTCTTTGATCCTTTTACCTTTGATAGAACAATTCAGTGTAAGTATTTTCTTAATAAACCAGATTATAATCCTTATTACAACATATTCTACTACAAGCAAAGCCAATCCTTTGGCAATAAAAAATAGAATACTGAAGAACAATCCTCCGATTTCCTTAAAAATTCCCTTAAGCCAGTTTGCAGGTTCAGCCAATGAAAACCACCCAGAGAAACAATCATCTTCATGATGGGCTTTGGCAAATTGGTCCGTTAACTCTTTAACTTGGAATAGATGGTCCTCAATGGCTTTATATGTATCATTAATGTAATTACAATAGGCTTCTTCTATAACCATGCACATACTGTACCTCCCTCCTTTGCTGTTATATAATCCAGAACCATTATTTGGTATTGTACTTCCCGTTTTATCATCTTTAACTCTTGCAAGACAAGTTCAAAAGTTTTATCATACAATTTAGTAATATTGTCTAACAGTTTGACTAAATCTATAACAAGTGAAAATGCTTTTTTAATGCAACACCTGTTCATTCATGGTATGTCTATTAGGTTTCTTTGGACAGCTCCTTTGTTGTAGCTTCTGCATATCATCAGGTGAGAGAGAATCTCCATAAAAAGCTGTATGCACTAGCTGACCCAAAGTACAACTACCATATCCTCCTTATGGGAGACACTTGTATGCCTTTCTCCTGCATAAATAATATACATATTCTGGTAACATATATGGAATGTTATGAACTACAGTCTTTAAACTCAGTATATTTTCTTCCACTTGTGAGTCTGGAGCTATACCTGCCTGATCTGGAGTGTGTTCACACCTGTGAGTTACAATTCATTTACTCCACTATTACTGGGAAATTTTTACTATTTGGATTTTCATTCCGCTTTTTAGTGTAGCTCTTTTGTTACCATTATCACAGCTGTAAACATTATAGCCACAGATCTTAGTAAAGTTTACCTTGGACTGAACACAATTTACTAGTCCAAGTTGTTTCGGTACTGCTTTCAAACTTATCACCTCTTCATTTACATTACCCATACCTGTAAGGGTGTCATTTACTTTGAGTTGGGTAATTCAAGACAAAAGTCTGGGTCTCGTGCCATACCAATCATCATAAGTGGCACAAACCTCTGGGCAAATGCCTTATTGGACTGATTTGCCTCTTCAAAATCATGATTAAATAATCCAGTCATATTGAGGGGAACTCCAACCCAATTCATAGATGTAGCTGATATTGGTGATTGTGTACAAATCCATGAGTCCTATCATCTCTGGGCTGCTTTGTAATGTGACTGCACAAAAGAGTTGACCAAAGTTCAGAGATCCCTATTAACTCTGCTCCCAGTACTTGTGCTTACTTTATGTGTGCAGTTCTGGCAAGTTTCATGTTTCATAGGATCAATCGTTAATTGCCAAATGCGGGTAACCGTAATCACCACCATCATGGCAGAACACATTACACATCCCCAAAGATTCTTATCAGGCTTTGGACCTATCAAACTATGTCTGTTCATTGTACAGTATGATGACTGGATGATACTTCCTCTGTGACTTTCTTGTATCCCAGTTTCCTTATAGTCACTTCTTCTGAGGTCTGTGTGGTCAGTAGAACTTGGCATGGACTTCTGAATCAGGGTTCAAGAGCTTTGTCCAAAGTGCTTTCTTTACAACCACTCATTCTCCAAATTGCAGCTTTCAAATACTTATATCTGCATTAGGATCTAAAATGGAGGAGAAGACCTAATAATAGATTTGAATTAGTCAGTTGTTGCAACTGGGTCACATAGTCAATTAAGTCACCATGTACATACTATAACTTAAAAAAATGTCATTCTAGCTTGTGAGGAAATTCAAATGATACCTCATATACTGTAATATCAGCTATTAAATGTGTACCTCTGTCATTCTCACACCACATCTGCAAATCACCTTCTGCATATTTCTCTTTTTCTTTGCAGCCTTTGCTGACTTATAAAGCCACACCTCCTAACCAATGACCAAATTAATTAATTTACACACAAGGGCAAATGCATATCTCAAGACTTTGGGCAACTGGGTGTAGATTACTTGTACCCCTTCAAAAGGGTGGGTACATTGTATAAGGTGTACCCTCAGGTGGCGTTTTTACAATTTTTTCCAGGTTCTGTTTATGCACAACTAATGCAGCCTAATGCAACAGTTTATGCCAAACTCAGGGGTTATCTATTGCTTATGCCACTGACTCATTATGTCTTTGTAAGTGTCTTTATATACATGTTATCTTGCATACATATTTTGGGCATTTGCTAGTGACTGTTAGCAGACAAGGCGCTTTTTCAGACACCACATTGTCTCATTTTATCCTAGCTCCTTTACCTTACCTCTCACTATGAGGTGTTGCTGTTTGGAACTCTGACAAGTGTGTCAGTTGCTCCTTAGCTCTTGGGGCACTATATAATGGACAGGTGTCTTTAAATAACCATAATATGGCTGCCTGTCTCACAAACACATTAGCCAAATTATATACACACAACAAAAAGTAATCCTGCAACAGTAACCATTTTCTGTACAAAATGTTCTCTTTCCCTTATTCCCTATTCTATGGCCTTAAATAGGCAACAATATAGCCGATTAGGGAGTGCTACCCAAAGCTTAGATAATATGACACAAACACACAGAAAAAGCAAAAGCTCTATTCTGGGTGCACTAAGAACCTCACAATAAAATGTAAAACTTAACTTTTATTAGCATATATTCATGCAAAAATTATTGATCAGCCAATATGAAATATTAAAAAAGATAGTGTGATAATAGGGAAGAAAAGTGTTTAAAACAAATCTTTTATTATTTAAAAACAGAGACTGTTACGATTAGTATCTAGGAATTTCCTATATAAAGGCTGTATAGCCCACCGCTGCAATATTACGTATTATCCTTTCTGTCCTATAAGTGTTACTTTCTGTTGTTAATTATATTCACATGAATTGAAGAGCTAGATATATTCAACTGTCTTGCTTTTTAAATTGTGTTGATACAAGAAAAAGGTTGTCACATTTTAATTATACTCATTTCATAATGTATCCCTGTGACAATCTATAATAAAGTATCCTATTAGTTGCTTCTGTTCTTCAATTCATTACATATTACAGAGGTCAGGTAATATGTTGTTATCATTCTATATTGTCATTCTAATACTATCATGTTATATACAGAAATTAACCAGAAATCGCCCCCATGTTCTTTGTATTTTAAATATTCCGTATAATATCAAGCACCCCGTATCTGACTCTTAGTGCTGATTGGTCTGGTGCTGGCTAATTGCCTGTATGTAGTTTTCAGTGTTTGTCAGTTACTAATGTGTCCCAAAAATAGGAGAGTCCTTTATAAGTACATTACAATGTTTCCTTATAGCCTGCGTTTTAATAGGTTACTGGCACCAGTAAAGGAGATTTATAGATCCCTGTATTTCACTTGTGCCTATCAGCCTTTAATATGTATTAGTATTCTGGGCACACTCTTATTACTTTAAATATCTTGCCTCTATACCTCCTACTGTGCCATCCTATCTCTTATCTCTATTGTGGATCACATGTAACTCCCCTTTGAAACAAATGTAACAAGACAAATGATACTGTGCACTGTGTAACAAGCTTGAAAGCGGCTGTTAATTAGATCCTGCTGCATGTGAACCGCAGCTGTCTGTAAGCCGTCTATAAGCCGCTCGCTGACGCTTGTTTGTGATAGTAAGTAGCTGACCACATGTGGCCGCCCCGCAGCTGTGAGCAGTGTGCGGCTCATTCTCCCACCGGTGTTCGTGCCGCCGTAGCCCGCTCGCTACTACACAGTCACGCTGAGGTGGTCCACATTAAGTTACTGTAACACTATACTTGGTACAATCATACACATAAATATACAGCGGTTCTAATCTCGTAACAGACTCTGTAAACGCCTACGCACATTTCACAGAAGGCTGCTTCATCAGGGCATCAACCCGTTTGTCTCCATTAATGGGCCTATATACCCCTCCCTCCTTTCTGATTGGACAACTGTCTGTTTTTCAAAATCATGACTCCTCTTACCTATAACCTTTGCAGAATCGTCTCATAACCTTATTTATTATCCCACCTGTTTGTGCTCATTATATCAGTCCAAATTTTATCCAGGGTATCAGAGCAATTCCCTTCCTTTCGTAACATAAATACACACATTAATTTCTTTTAGTCTATTTATCTTTTTAAGGCATCAGAATGCCAAATTGATTTCTCACAAATATTTAAAATGCCCGCTCTAATATATATTGTAAATGCCTGCACCTCTTATTACCATATCCCATGAATGTGCGCTATACGTTGCAAAACACTGCATCCCATAAGAGAAAACAAAACACCCACACATTATCTGAGTTCCAAAGCTCATTGATGTATATATTTGTTTATTAAAAAGGATATAGATTCAATATATATTACAAAGTACAGTATACCTATAGTTACAACTCATACAGTAAGCAGTTAATACATACAGTTACATACAGTTACATACTGTTACATACAGTTTCAGTTACAGGCCAGCGATACAATACCATTCCCTCAATGCATCTTATGTCTCTCTCTCTGTGTAAATAAATAAAGGAACTGATCTGCCAGCAAGTCCATCATCCTCTGAGACCAAAAAGCAACTAACTTCCTGTGTGGTCAGCAATGTGTTATCTAGTTTCTGGGGGAGGGATTCAGGATGAGTCACCAGTCCCTTTGTATATGCTAATCAGGTTCAGCATTGAAGACATCCAAAGGGCTGGCATGAGTTTCCTGTCCACTACCTGTTTTGGAATATCTATTGTTCTAATAAAAGTGATTTTAGCTTTTATACATTTAATCATAATTCCGTGTTGCAATGTCCTACAACTTAATAACAAGTATCAAATGAATCTACACATTAATCTGGTTGCTTTAATAGTAATTATGACAGATCTATCTTGTTTCGTTCAAATAATGCACATACACGACATTACTTCATTAGATAATTTTAAATCATCATGATGTCTGGCGCTTGATATTATTATAATTATCTACTGTATGAAATAAGTGTCGAATCCATATCTGTGTCATATCCGTGTAAATGCGTGTGTTACCATATATTGCTGTGCTCGCTGCGTGTATTTGCAAGTATAGCGACTCATAATGTGTTTAGTTTGTATGTTCTTTCTATGTAATATTTTTGACTTCGACAGGCACCTAATAATGTGGGATTCCCAGACTTTATGATGGATCTCACATTTTGTTTATATTTATTATTACTGACTGTAATTTTAGAATAACCTTTCTAATGAGGCGTTCTAGGCATAATATATCTTAGTTGTTATGATGAAAATTAAATATATTATAATAAGATGAAATTTAACTTTACGTTTGTACATATATTTTTTTTAAAATAATTTATTCCTTTGATTTTAATCTCAGTTCATATATTGGTTATAGATTATACAAAATCCAGTACTCATTAATTGTACCGTGCATCTGTAATTCGTGTAATCTAAGTTGTATAACGTGATGTAGTTAATTCATATCAATAAATTGATATATGTGTAAATATTATTTAAAGTGATCATGTGACCATAAAACTATTTACTGTGCATGTTTAAGTGTCATCTATTATGTGATAGTGATATGTCTTTTGAATTTGACCATATACATGTACCTATTTAATATAGGTGCATCCTAATATCTATTATCAGTGATAACATTCTATTTCAATATCTGTGTAGTGTATGAGTATACGTGACAATTAGTGCAAGCAGTGAATAAAAAAGGAAAACAAGAAGAAGGAAAAAACCATCACTCGTGTAACTACATTACACATCACTCTTTCACTCTGTGAAAGGAAAAAAAGAAGAAAGAAATGAGAAGAAGGAAAAATTATAGATATTATATATTGGTAGAATTAATATATGTACTGAACTATTATGACTGATTTTGATATTAACGTTCATTAAGGGTATTCTGAACCATAAAACTTTTGCCTCAAGTCTACTTGTGTCTGTATTTCATACTCTACTGGTCCTCAGTATAACTAGAACCCCCCCATTCTCCCTGATGATACATTAGCTGGTATCTATGGTGAGTTTTAAGGTAAGTATTATTGTCGGTATGTTCTCATAGATTATTTTCTCTCATCTATGGCTTCTCCTTACACATATCCTTTGAGGACCTTTCTTTAGTGCATAACTGGTATCCCAACCCAGATTTATTTATTTGTAATCTGTTGATGGTCAGAGCCAACTCACACTACCTTGGTCCCTGTCCATTATTACAAAACGTGTCTAATAATTATCACAATTGATGTGTACCTATTTTTTTTTATCTCCACATCAATTTTCGATTAGAATTAACAGTTTGGTGAAGAGACTTATCTGGAGAAATATAATAATTCTTCCTTCATCACTTAGTTGTACCTGATGTTCACTTATCTAGAACATCCATAAAATGAGGCGAAGATCTGCCACCTTAATATAATCATACAGGAAATCAGGTCCTGAGTTACTCTATATCCTTCTGCAGATTACTGAGTAATCCTATTGGATTTCTTACTCATAATTATTATTCTATATTGATTACTTGGTGCCTTATAAATAAAAATATGTCCGAAATCTGCCCCAATTTGCTATGTGAGAAGATTCTGTATATAGTAAAGTTTCCGGTATCCATTACCTACACCTGTCCTCCATATATAGCTTGTTTTATTGAGGATATAATGTCCATTTTTCACGATACCAGTTGTTGACAACAATTCAAGCAGATTAAATATAACCCTTCTGGACGTCATTCTAAATAGGAAGAAAATTGATTATATTCATTTAATCCTTCTGGATATATGCTGTTCATCAAAAATATCCATTTAGATTCTTTTTCATTAGTTCTCTCATTAGGTCACCTCCTCGGATTCCTAATTGTATTTTTTCCAATCCTTTGATCCTGAGACTTTCAGGATTTCCTCCATGTTTTTTCAAAAAGTGTCTAGCCATACTTGGAAGGTTTTTGAACCTCAGTTGATCCTGTTCAGCATTTCTGATATTCCTGATGTGTTCCATCAGCCTCATTCTCATCTGCCTGCTGGTTAGACCTATATATCTCAAACCGCATCCGCATGTTAAAGAGTATATAACTCCAACTCTTTTGCAATTTAGAAGTTCATTGATGGGGTGTGTTCTTCTCCCATATCTATCATAATATTGCAGCGGTGGGCTATACAGCCTTTATATAGGAAATTCCTAGATACTAATCGTAACAGTCTCTGTTTTTAAATAATAAAAGATTTGTTTTAAACACTTTTTCTTCCCTATTATCATACTATCTTTTTTAATATTTCATACTGGCTGATCAATAATTTTTGCATGAATATATGCTAATAAAAGTTAAGTTTTAAATTTAATTGTGAGGTTCTCAGTGCACCCAGAATAGAGCTTTTGAATTTTCTGTGTGATTGTGTCACATTAGCCAAATTATTGTCCATAGTCCTGAGATGTTTGCACCTCAAATGCGTCCAACATAATCCACAGCTGGGTTAGAGGACGGCTAGACAAAGCAGCATCCCTTTTGCATGATATAGGCATGTATAAAGGTTGACATTCCTATGTTAATACATAATGCATATCAGTACAATGGGGGTCATTCCGAGTTGATCGCTCGCTAGCAGTTTTTAGCAGCCGTGCAAACGCTATGCCGCAGCCCACTGGGAGTGTATTTTAGCATAGCAGTAGTGCGAACGAATGTATCGTAGAGCGGCTACAAAGTTTTTTTGTGCAGTTTCAGAGTAGCACCAAAACCTACTCAGCACTTGCGATCACTTCAGACTGTTCAGTTCCTGTTTTGACGTCACAAACCAGCCCAGCGTTCGCCCAGCCACGCCTGCATTTTTCCTGGCATGCCTGCATTTTCCCAAACACTTCCAGAAAACGGTCAGTTGACACCCAGAAACGCCACCTTCATGTCAATCACACTGCGGCCACCAGTGTGACTGAAATGCTTTGCTAGACCGTGTGCAAAACAACATCATTCATTGTACCCGCACGACGCGCATGTGCATTGCGCAGCATACGCATACGCAGAACAGCCATTTTTTAGCCTGATCGCTGTTCTGCGAACAAATGCAGCTAGCGATCAACTCGGAATGACCACCAATATCCAAAAACAGTGGTCAGCAATATTAAAGAAATAAAAAATGAGAATGTGTATTTTTTTGTCCATATTTTCTTGAATCTGTGCTGCCACGTCAACACCCTGATCAGGGTATTCTCAGTTTCACTACCTCTTCAACCCCTCCCTTCTCCCTTCGCTTGAAATGATGTCTATGGAATAAACAAGAGAGTTTTATGAATTATGGAGTACCGGGTGAAAAAGTACATGTTGCAATCGCAGTATCAGAGTTTTTGAGAGCGAGCCATTATCTTGATCAAATGCCAATGACTGCTAATTCTATTGCAGTGGAAAAAAAAAACTTTTGTGATTAGTAATTTTACAGCCTATGAAGGTGTTTCTAACTTTGGGGGTCATTCTGAGTTGATCGCACGCTGCCACTTTTTGCAGCCCGTGCGGTCAGATAGACGCCGCCTATGAGGGAGTGTTTTGTAGCTAGGCAAGTGTGCGATCGCATGTGCAGGGGAGCGGGGCAAAAGGTTTTGTGTACAGAAGTTTCTGAGTAGCTCTGTACTTACTCAGCCACTGCGATCTCTTCAGCCTTTCAGGTCCCAGAATTTACCTCAGACACCCGCCCTGCAAATGCCTCGACACGCCTGCGTTTCCCTCACCACTCCCAGAAAACAGTCAGTTGACCCCCAGATCCACCTCCCTGCTGTCAATCTTCTTGCAGGCTCCGCTGCGATGGGTTCCCTCGCTGTTCTTGTCGCTACCTGGTGACGGCCATTGCCAGGCAATGACGTGCCTGTGCATTACAGCCCACGCGCATTCTGCAGTTGTGACCCGTTTGCACGGCTGTGAAAAATTGCAGTGTGCAAATGGGTCGGAATGACCCCTTTATGTGATGTTTATTACACAGACTTTATTTTGTTTACTTTGTCCCCTCAGCACTAGCTGCTGCTGTTGCAGTTGGTTGCTATGCCAATGCCTGCTGGATGGAGGGCGCTACGTGTCTACTTCACCGGCACCAGAAACAGGAAGTGCAGGCAGCTCCGGTGGCAGCGAGGGAAGCAGGGGCACACTTTCACTTCTGTTAGGTATAAAGGTATGCGGTCTATGTTTGTTTGTTGCTTTACCTGTGGCCTGATGACAGAGTAGAATCCAAAATGTTGCTTCCAGCCTCGGATTGTGTGTGTTTATTACAAGCCCAGTTTGAGTGCTGCTGATCATCTCTTACATTATCTTTTGTGAGCTGTGCATCATGGCATTTATTTCAAGAGTGGATTTGGAGTGCCTGCAATTTGGACCAATATACTGTATATATATATATATATATATATATATATATATACTGTATATATATATATTTATATATATATATACAGTGGGGATTGAAAGTTAGGGCACCCCAGGCAAAAATTCATTTTTAATGTGCAAAAAGAAGCCAAGGAAAGATGGAAAAATCTCCAAAAGGTATCAAATTACAGATTAGACATTCTTATAACATGTCAAAAAAGTTTGATTTTATTTCTATCATTTACACTTTCAAAAGAACAGAAAATAAAAAATGGCGTCTTCAAAAGATTGTGAGAAAAGCAAGTCAAAATCCACGTTTGACTGCACAATCCCTCCAGGAAGATCTGGCAGACACTGGAGTTGTGGTACACTATTCCACTATATAGAGATACTTGTATAAATATGGTCTTCATGGAAGAGTCATCAGAAGAAAACCTCTTCTACGTCCTCACCAGAAAAATCAGCGTTTGAAGTTTGCAAATGAACATATAGACAAGCCTGATGCATTTTGGAATAAAGTTCTGTGGACCGATGAGGTTAAAATTGAACTTTTTGGCCGGAATGAGCAAAGGTACATTTGGAGAAGGAAGGGCACAGAATTTAATGAAAATAACCTCTGTCCAACTGTTAAGCAGCCAGTGGCACAGGGAACATTTTACGGGTAGAAGGAAAAATGGATTCAATAAGATTCCAGCAAATTGTGGACGCTAACTTGATTCCATCTGTGAAAAAGCTGAAGTTAAAGAGAGGCTGGCTTCTACAAATGGATAATGATCCTAAACACACCTCAAAATCCATGGTGGATTACATCAAGAGGCGTAAACTGAAGGTTTTGCCATGGCCTTCACAATCTCCTGACCTCAACATAATTGAAAATCTATGGCTAGACCATAAAAGAGCAGTGCGTCACAGACAGCCCAGGAATCTCAAAGAACTGGAAGACTTTTGTAAAGAAGAATGGGCGAAGATACCTCAAACAAGAATTGAAAGACTCTTGGGGCTGGCTACAAAAAGCATTTACAAGCTGTGACACTTGCCAAAGGGGGCAGTATAAGCTATTAACTCTGCAGGGTGCCCAAACTTTTGAAGATGCCATTTTTTGTTTTCTGTTCTTTTGAAAGTGTAAATGATGGAAATAAAATCAAACTTTTTTTACATGTTATAGGAATGTCTAATCTAATATTTCATGCCTTTTGGAGATTTTTCCATCTTTCCTTGGCTTCTTTTTGCACATTAAAATGTTTTTTTGCCTGTGGTGACCAAACTTTCAATCCCCACTGTATATATATACATATATATATATATATGCACACGGCGTCTCCAGGGGGCTCTTATGTAGCTATGTCTAACATTGGCCGTTTAGCTATGTACAATGCGGTGCCCCCTATTCATGCTAGACTGTTCCTGTTTATCCCATTCCAGCATCCGTACACTGGTTCCCATGGTGATGGTTATACTGCATTTACACCACGCCCCCTGGAGACGCCGGGTCACCGGCACCGGCGCGCGCCCATGACGTCATCGAGTCTCCCGGAGAGCGGCGGTCGTCTGCACATGAGGTGTCACTGGTAATGTATAAATGTTTGTGTTTTTTGTATGTACAGTTGGTCTTGATAAAAGGGCACAGCCCTGAAACGTTGACTTAAGATACTGCATCTTTGTCTGGTTTAAAAGTCTCTATGAGTGCCAGCCTTCTTGTGTGCATATTCTTCAGCTGTGACTGACGCAGGGCACCGGAGCAAGCTGTATCTCTGGTTATTTGGGAGTGCCATTCCGTGCTGTGTACTACATATATACAGAGGCGTATCTAGCACGGGGTGAGCAGGGCACGTGCCCCGGGCGCCATGGCAGCCCCAACAGAGGGGGGTGCCACCGGCACGGCCCACTCGCCCCATGCGTCAGGGATTCCGCCGGCGCTACCCGCGGCGGTTTCCCTGTCTCCCCGGCTGCTGTGCCTGTCACAATAGACAGGCAGCGGCAGCCAGGAGCCTCCCCCTACTCCCCCCTGCAAAGTGTACGCGATCGCGTGCGCGATCGCAACCGCGGAGGTGCGCGCATGCGCGTGCGTGACCTCGGGGGGCGCGCGGCCCCTGAACAGCAGTGAGTGCAGGTGAGCGGGGTAATCTTCTTTATACTTCCCTGTCGGGACAGGGGGTGCGGGACATTTTGTGTGTGTGTGTTAAGTGTGTGTGTGGGACAGTGTTCTTGTGGGACAGTGTGTGTGTGTTAATTGTGTGTGTGTCGGACAGTGTGCGTGTGTGTTGTGTGTGGGACAGTGCGTGTGTGTTAATTGTGTGTGTGTGTGTGTGTGGGACAGTGTGAGTGTGTTAATTGTGTGTGTGGGACAGTTTGAGTGTGTGTAAATTGTGTGTGTGTGTGGGACAGTGTGAGTGTGTATTAATTGTGTGTGTGTGGGACAGTGTGCGTGTGTTAATTGTGTGTGTGTGGGACAGTGTGTGTGTGTTAATTGTGTGTGTGTGTGTGTGTGTGTGTGGGACAGTGTGAGTGTGTTAATTGTGTGTGTGGGACAGTTTTGCGTGTTTGTTAATTGTGTGTGTGTGGGACAGTGTGAGTGTGTTAATTGTGTGTGTGGGACAGTTTTGAGTGTGTGTTAATTGTGCGTGTGTGTTAATTGTGTGTGTGTGTGTGTGTGTGTGTGGGACAGTTTGAGTGTGTGTTAATTGTGTGTGTGTGGGACAGTTTGAGTGTGTGTTAATTGTGTGTGTGTGGGACAGTTTGAGTGTGTGTTAATTGTGTGTGCGTGTGTATTAATTGTGTGTGTGTGGGACAGTGTGCGTGTGTGTTAATTGTGTGTGTGTGGGACAGTGTGCGTGTGTTAATTGTGTGTGCGTTTGTGTGTGTGTGTGTGTGTGTGTGTGGGACAGTGTGGGTGTGTTAATTGTGTGTGTGTGTGTGTGTGGGACAGTGCGTGTTTGTTAATTGTGTGTGTGGGACAGTGTGCATGTGTGTTATTTGTGTGTGTGGGACAGTGTGCGTGCGTGTGTGTTAATTGTGTGTGTGTGTGGGACAGTGTGCGTGTGTTAATTGTGTGTGTGTTAATTGTCCCGGCGGTTATTGGCGTCTGTAGTGTGCGCCCCGTCCTCCTCCGCTGCCGCTGACAGGAGCGGCGGTGTGCGGCTCTCCCCCTCCCTCGCCGGCTCCGTCCTCCCGTCGTGGCCCTGCAGTGTGTGCTGGTCTCCCCAGCAGCAGCAGCAGGTTAGTCTCTCTCTCCCCCCCCCCCACTCCTCCTCCTCCTCCCCCCCCCTCTCTCTCTCTCTCTCTCTCTCCTCCTGTGGATTGAAGTTTGTAAGTATCATTTTCATTTTTACAGGTACCCCTATTGGATTCTACTGGACAAGTGGACGTGATCGGCGTGGGATGTAGGTAAGTAATCTGTCTCTCATTTTTACAGGTACCCCTATTGGATTCTACTAGACAAGTTGACGTGACCGGTGTGGGATGTAGGTAAGTAATCTGTCTCTCATTTTTAAAGATTCCCCTACTGGATTCTACTGACAAGTGGACGTGATCGGCGTGGGATGTTGGTAAGTAATATGTCTCTCATTTTTACAGGTACCCCTATTGAATTCTACTGGACAAGTGGACGTGATCGGCGTGGGATGTAGGTAAGTAATCTGTCTCTCATTTTTACAGGTACCCCTATTGAATTCTACTGGACAAGTGGACGTGATCGGCGTGGGATGTAGGTAAGTAATCTGTCTCTCATTTTTACAGGTACCCCTATTGAATTCTACTGGACAAGTGGACGTGACCAGCGTGGGATGTAGGTAAGTAATCTGTCTCTCTATTTTACAGGTACCCCTATTGGATTCTACTGGACAAGTGGACGTGATCGGCGTGGGATGTAGGTAAGTAATCTGTCTCTCATTTTTACAGGTACCCCTATTGGATTCTACTGGACAAGTGGACGTGACCGGCGTGGGATGTAGGTAAGTAATCTGTCTCTCATTTTTACAGATTCCCCTACTGGATTCTACTGACAAGTGGACGTGATCGGCGTGGGATGTTGGTAAGTAATATGTCTCTCATTTTTACAGGTACCCCTATTGAATTCTACTGGACAAGTGGACGTGACCAGCGTTGGATGTAGGTAAGTAATCTGTCTCTCATTTTTACAGATTCCCCTACTGGATTCTACTGGACAAGTGGACGTGATTGGCGTGGGATGTTGGTAAGTAATCTGTCTCTCATTTTTACAGGTACCCCTATTGAATTCTACTGGACAAGTGGACGTGATCGGCGTGGGATGTAGGTAAGTAATCTGTCTCTCATTTTTACAGGTACCCCTATTGAATTCTACTGGACAAGTGGACGTGACCAGCGTGGGATGTAGGTAAGTAATCTGTCTCTCTATTTTACAGGTACCCCTATTGGATTCTACTGGACAAGTGGACGTGACCGGCGTGGGATGTAGGTAAGTAATCTGTCTCTCATTTTTACAGATTCCCCTACTGAATTCTACTGACAAGTGGACGTGACCGGCGTGGGATGTAGGTAAGTAATCTGTCTCTCATTTTTACAGATTCCCCTACTGAATTCTACTGACAAGTGGACGTGATCGGCGTGGGATGTAGGTAAGTAATCTGTCTCTCATTTTTACAGGTACCCCTATTGGATTCTACTGGACAAGTGGACGTGACCGGCGTGGGATGTAGGTAAGTAATCTGTCTCTCATTTTTACAGATTCCCCTACTGGATTCTACTGGACAAGTGGACGTGACCGGCGTGGGATGTAGGTAAGTAATGTGTCTCTTATTTTTACAGCTACCCCTATTGGATTCTACTGGACAAGTGGACGTGACCGGCGTGGGATATAGGTAAGTATGTGTGAGTGTGTCAGTGTGCTTTAATAAATTTTTACTGTCACGGTGTGTGAGTTGTGTTTTTATTTGGGTATTTTTTCTGTTGTAGAACTACAGGTTCCGGCGGGCCCGTTATTTCCCTGCATGTTGGTACTTGAGGTTCTCCAAGTACCAGCAAGCGGGGGGGGGCATTCTTGGCCTTGTAGTTCCACAACAAAAAACAATATTCTTTTTTTACTTACATGGTTATCAGCCTCCCATCCACAGCCCACGGATGGGGGGGACAGCTTAGGGCTTCACCCCAGGCCCTTGGGTGCCTGGAGGGGGGGTGACCCCTTGATTTAAGGGGTCCCCACTCCTCCAGGGAACCCCGGCCAGTGGTGACTAGTTGGGGGGGTAATGCCACGGCCGCAGGGACCTACATAAATGTGTCCCCCGGCTGTGGCATTATGTCCCTGGCTAGTGGAGCCCGGTGCTGGTTTTAAAAATACGGGGGGACCCCTACATCTTTTGTCCCCCATATTTTTGGAACCAGGACCGGACTAAGAGCCCGATGCTGGTTGTCTAAATACGGGGAACCCCTGTCCAATTTTTTCCCAGTATTTAAACAACCAGGACCGGCTCAAAGAGCCAGAGGCTGGTTATACTTAGGAGGGGGACCTCATGCAGTTTTTTTTTTACATTTTTAACCCATTCAGACCCTTCTCCATTAAGTTAATGGAAACCCTGGACAACAAAATTGCATTTATGTCCTCCTCCCACTCCCTTCCCAGTCCCAAACACTAATTATTAATTTTTTCTATAAAAATGTACAATATATCACAAGTATGATGAGCAGGCATGCAGCGGGCATTGGCGGCTTTGGACTGAGTTGCAAATTAGTGGCGGAGGGCTAGGTCAGTTGATGGTGGGCGAGTTTGTAAGCCATTGGTGGTGGCAGCGGGCATCGGCTCAGAGGCAGTGGCGGGCATTGGCTCGGTGGCGGTAGGGGTCATCGGCAGGATTCGGCGGACATTATGGCTGTAGTGCCTCACCGCACGCCACTGACCTCACCGCATGCCACTGGTGTGTGGGACAGTGTGCGTGTGTGTTAATTGTGTGTGTGGGACAGTGTGAGTGTGTGTTAATTGTGTGTGTGTGGAACAGTGTCAGTGTGTGTAAATTTTTGCAGTCCAGTGTGTGTGTGGGGGAGAGGAAAGTATGAGAATGTGTGTGTGTAGTCTGAGTGGGTGTGTGTAGGATTTGGGGGTGGAAAGTCTGTGTGTGTGTAATCAGTGTGTGTGGGATGTACTAATGGCCATTTACCGAAGACAGATATGTATTAAACCACGGGCACTGAGATGCCCTTCTCACTCACCATCCAGCTGGGTGGGCGAGCCAGGCGGGTGGAAAGCCAGCAGCAGGGGCAGCATGCCGGATATCAGCAGCCGAGGGTGGGGGCTGTAATGCACGTGCGGAGCCCAAAGCCGGAGATCAGCAGCATGCTGACCGGCAATAAGCAGCTTCTGCTTCCGCGTTCAACATGCTGCTGATCTCCGGCTTTGGGCTACGCAGGGTTCGGGGGATGGGTGTCCTCTGCCGGTGTACTGCAGCTCCGGGGGTGCGGGCTCCGGAGGCTTTCAGCACTGTTGAATATCCAGCTGCCTCAAGTATGTACAGCCCGCACCCTCTGCTGCTGATATCCGGCATGCTGCTGCTGGCTGTCCCCCCGCCCGGCTCGGCCACACAGCTATATGGTGAGAAGGGCATCTCAGTTCCTGAGGTTTAACACATATGCCTCAGAAAATGGCCTCTGCGGTAAACGATACTAATGCTTACCATGACAGTAACAGCGGGGAGGAAGGCGCACATCGGGATCCTGCAGCATGAAACAAGAACCCCTTCGGAGCGCAGCAGACCACACTGAAAAGGGTGCATACCCGGTGCGGTGCTCTGCATCCCGGGTGGTGCCGAAGATGTGGAGTGTCGGAGGTGGCAGAAGCGCCGCAGCTTGGGGTGAGAAACCGCTGCAGCCCTTCCGCTGCTAAACTCTGCAATTAGTCTATTAAGGGGGTGGGCTCCCCTCATCATAGTGCCCCACAGGCCATGTTAATTCTGGGGGTAGGATCCCCTAACTCTATAATGGGAATTTTGGCTCATATCATGTGCTGTAATGTGAATTTTGGCTCATACCGTGTGCTACAATGTGAATTTCGGCTCATACTATGTGGGGTTATGTGAATTTTGGCTCATTCCGTGTGCTGTAATGTGAATTTCGGCTCATACCGTGTGCTGTAATGTGAATTTCGGCTCATACCATGTGGGGTAATGTGAATTTTGGCTCATACCATGTGGAGTAATGTGAATTTTGGCTCATACCGTGTGCTCTAATGTGAATTTCGGCTCATACCGTGTGCTATAATGTGAATTTTCGCACATACCATGTGGGGTAATGTGAATTTCGGCTCATACTGTGTGCTATAATGTGAATTTCGGCTCATGCCGTGTGGGGCAATGTGAATTTCGGCTCATACTGTGTGCTATAATGTGAATTTCGGCTCATACCGTGTGCTATAATGTCAAAGGGGCACCAGTACTAGATAGTATAAGGGGTCCTACTACACTGAAGGACACGCCCCTTTTGAGTGACCACGCCCCTTTTCCGGAGCGCGCGCATAATTGCTATCTGCACTCTTTCATTCCACCTTCAAAAATTCAACTTCGACCACTGCACCTACATACACATACATAAACACCCTGACATCTTTATATGCAGTGACACCGGTGGCGTCTGCACATACTTTCCTTTTGTATTTTTTTTTTATTATCATTTTATTAATTTATTATTTTTATTACATTTTTTTTTTTGGGGGGGGGGGGGCGCCATTATTGATCTTGCCCTGGGCTCCAAAAACCCTAGTTACGCCTCTGCATATATATATAGATATATATATACATATATAGCAAAAGTTTTCACGGGCGGCACTCGAGCAGACTCAGCAACGATATTAAATCAGGTCATTTATTATAGCCAACATGTTTCGGGGACAACGCCTTGTCCTCAGGGCCAGACAAGCCAAATGAATCAGACAAACAACATTTTATAGAACACAAGACAAAGACATTAAAGCAGATCCTACTCACCTGCTCCACGGCGCGACCGTCCGTCAGTCCGAGTGGCCCCACTTCCGCGTTGCTTCCGCTGACGTCACGGCGCGCCGCGTCGCAGAGAGGTAACCATGGTGACTATACACAAAGATCGGTGCGTCACCTGAAGAAAACAATTACACATAGATCAATAACATAACAAACATTTAAAATGTGCAGCAAATACTAAAAACTCCTAGTACGCCTAACACAATGTGGACAGCAAGAACCAATGGATTACCAATCACATTATTGTCATGCTGGGCCAGTTTAGAAAAAAACAGATGTTATACATATGGACGGACTAGGTCATAGCTAACATATAATAGAACTTATACAAAATTCTAAAGAAAACACTGTAATCCCAGGTTCTCATTGAGCCCCCTGGGCGACAATGTCCCCAATTTGAAAATCCATCTGGATTCTAACTGTAACAAGGCCCTATCTCTATTACCCCCCCTAAGATTACGGGGGACATGATCAATTAGGATGGCCCTAATACTAGCTACCCCATGGCTATTGAGCATACAATGCCTTGCAAATGGTTGTTCACTTTCCCTCTTCTCAAAAGCCTTCTTAATGGCACTCCTATGGAGGGCCATACGTTCACGGAATTGCCTTATGGTCTTGCCCACATATGCAAGACCACAAGGACACGTGAGCAGGTAAACTACATGAGTGGTGGTGCACGTCAATCGATGTTTAATGGGTATTTTACGACCTGTAAGTGGGTGAGTGAAGGCAGTGCCTACTGTCAATGTATTGCATGTGGCACACCCCAAACAGCGAAAACATCCATTTTTGGGTCTTAAGAAATGGGTTTCCCTGTTCTTCGCCAATTCTGTAATATCTAATTTCACTATATGGTCACTGATGTTTCTCCCTCTGGTGTGACTTGGTAATAAAGCTGTATTAGCCAAAGATGACAATGCTCCATCTGTTTGTATGATGGGCCACATTCGTTTTGCTTTCTTAACCACTTTCTGACTCCCACTAGTGTATTTATTAACCCAGGGAAAGATATCCCGCGTCTGCTGTTTTCTAGGGCCAGGCTCCAACACTTGTTGTCTTGTCTTATCCAATACCCTTAGTTTAGAAGACTCAAGTTCCCTTATAGTGCCCTATGAGTCTCCTCTGGATCCGAGGTAATTCGCCGCACTCGCAAAAATTGCGAGTATGGGAGCCCCTTACGGAGGGGAACTGGATGGAAACTCTGATATTTTAACAGAGTGTTTCTATCAGTTGTTTTAACATACAGAGAGGTGGCCAAGTGAGCATCCTTATTAGTTATGGTCACGTCTAAGTAATTAATTGTTTCCTCATGGATCACAAACGTGAGCTGTACAACATGACCAGTTCGATTATGGTTATCCAATAAGGAAACTAACTCCTCCCTCGGGCCCTGCCATAAGATCAGCAGGTCATCTATGTATCGCCTATAGTAAAAGACCTGCATTGATACCCCCGGATCCAAAGAGAACATCTTACGTTCTACTTGATACATGAAGGCATTCGCATACGATGGGGCCACTGCCGACCCCATCGCACACCCTGCGAGTTGCAACCAAAATTTGCCATTGAAAACAAAATAGTTTCGGCTAAGTACTTTGTTCAGCAAAGACAAAAAAAATGAAATCTCAGGCCCTTTGTACTCCATATTGTTTTCAATCAATAGCCTTACGGCCTCCATACCTGCATCATGTGGGATGCAGGTATAGAGGCTCGTGACATCTGCGCTACACAGGATCAATCCCTCAGGTAATGGACCCAGATTCTGTAGTTGGATGAGTGACCATATAGTGAAATTAGATATTACAGAATTGGCGAAGAACAGGGAAACCCATTTCTTAAGACCCAAAAATGGATGTTTTCGCTGTTTGGGGTGTGCCACATGCAATACATTGACAGTAGGCACTGCCTTCACTCACCCACTTACAGGTCGTAAAATACCCATTAAACATCGATTGACGTGCACCACCACTCATGTAGTTTACCTGCTCACGTGTCCTTGTGGTCTTGCATATGTGGGCAAGACCATAAGGCAATTCCGTGAACGTAAGACCCTCCATAGGAGTGCCATTAAGAAGGCTTTTGAGAAGAGGGAAAGTGAACAACCATTTGCACGGCATTGTATGCTCAATAGCCATGGGGTAGCTAGTATTAGGGCCATCCTAATTGATCATGTCCCCCGTAATCTTAGGGGGGGTAATAGAGATAGGGCCTTGTTACAGTTAGAATCCAGATGGATTTTCAAATTGGGGACATTGTCGCCCAGGGGGCTCAATGAGAACCTGGGATTACAGTGTTTTCTTTAGAATTTTGTATAAGTTCTATTATATGTTAGCTATAACCTAGTCCGTCCATATGTATAACATCTGGTTATTTCTAAACTTGCCCAGCATAACAATAATGTGATTGGTAATCCATTGGTTCTTGCTGTCCACATTGTGTTCGGCGTACTAGGAGTTTTTAGTATTTGCTGCACATTTTAAATGTTTGTTATGTTATTGATCTATGTGTAATTGTTTTCTTCAGGTGACGCACCGATCTTTGTGTATAGTCACCATGGTTACCTCTCTGCGACGCGGCGCGCCGTGACGTCAGCGGAAGCAACGCGGAAGTGGGGCCACTCGGACTGACGGACGGTCGCGCCGTGGAGCAGGTGAGTAGGATCTGCTTTAATGTCTTTGTCTTGTGTTCTATAAAATGTTGTTTGTCTGATTCATTTGGCTTGTCTGGCCCTGAGGACGGGGCGTTGTCCCCGAAACATGTTGGCTATAATAAACGACTTGATTTAATATCGTTGCTGAGTGTGCTCGAGTGCCGCCCGTGAAAACTTTTGCTGTTTACTTGGGATCCAGTATCCCTTATTGGGAAGGCACCGCAGCAAGTTGCTTTTGATACCGAGTGGAGTGCCGGGTTACCCATACCTATATACATATATATATATATATATATATATATATATATATAAAACTTGTTTATATATACAGTAAACTGTATATAACTTGTTTACATAAACATGTTTAATGGACAAGGTGTATATTGGTTCATCTCAACCCATATGCTTGGCTCTCTACCCCTCTCTGGAAACCCCCAATGCAAATCCTGCATTTGTCGCTGGATTCCATTAAATAGATTCTATTAACCTAGTACCAAGTGAACACTTTGATTTATACAAGTTTTACATTCCTCCAATAGAGATCCCAACACAAAGATGTAACTTTAAGGCACTTGCAAAAACTTGCAAAACTTTTTACCAAACTTATCTCTGTTTTCTGAACTGTCATTATAACATAGGCCCTCATTCTGAGTTGTTCGCTCGCTAGGCCGCCGCCCTCTGGGAGTGTATCTTAGCTTAGCAGAATAGTGAATGAAAGATTAGCAGAACTGCCACTAAATATTTTCTTGCAGTTTCTGAGTAGCTCCAGACCTACTCCTAGATTGCGATCAGCTCAGTCCGTTTAGTTCCTGGTTTGACGTCACAAACACGCCCTGCTTTCGGCCAGCCACTCCCCCGTTTCTACAGACACTCCCGCGTTTTTCCCTGACACGCCTGCGTTTTTTATCACACTCCCGGAAAACGCTCAGTTACCACCCAGAAATGCCCCTTTCCCTTCAATCACTCACCGATCAGCAGTGCGACTGAAAAGCGCAGCACGAACAACAGCAAAACTACTAAGTTCTTTGTTAAATAACTAAGCGAATGCGTTCTGCGTACCATGCGCATGCGCAGTTAGCAGCAAATCGCAGCATAGCTAAAATCGGCACTGAGCAAACAACTCTGAATAACCACCATAGACAGCAAATCTAAAATGACACTCATTAGAAGCTCTGATATTAAAATCCTTCTTTTTTATTGCACAAACAAAGAGTCTTCCAAGACATATTTTCAGAAAATATTTGCCATCTGGTTCATTAGTAGGTTTGATTACAATACGGACCCATGCACGATTTGGACATGACACAGGCATTTCAAGAAAGAAAATTCAACCGTTACTTGAATCTAAGCAATACTGTACACAAATCAAATTCAAACATACAGATGGAGCTGCGCTCATCTTAGGCGGCTCCATCGCAGGTGTGCACTCTTGGCATGACTAGGCGCTCCGTCCATTCTATGAATAGGAGAGCGTCTCCATCTGGGTGCGTGCGCCCACCCGGACAGAGACTCTTTCCCATTCTAGTGAATAGGGCACGTCTCAGTCACGGGCACGCTTGCCTGGCTGGACGTAGATGCCTGTAGTTGTTAGGGGTGCGTCCAGGCACAGACTCAGCCACGACTAGTGTGGCTCCATCTGTATAAGACAAACAATTTTCTTACCATCCTGAAAGACACAGAATATCCATACCTGGTGCCCTGGATGGGCGTGGCAGTTGACCAACAAAACAGAGCCCAATTTTGGAGCAAAAAAATACTCACCACCCGGGATTGTTTGGGTCTGCTTATGCTGGGTCTCCGACGGATGTCCGTCCTTGGTCCAATGCAGTATATCTTAGTTTTAAATTGTGAAATACACTCCAGGTGATCACCCGGCTCAAATAGAGTTAAACGGCGCAATGTAATGCCACCCAAGTCTGGCAGCTGTGTGGCATGGCAGCTGAACTCTGACTTTTTTTAAAGGGGCAATCACTTACAAGGCATGGTTTTGCCGTGTAAGTGATTGCCCCATTAAAAAAACATCTGAGTTCAACTACCATCCCACACGGCCACCAGACTTGGGTGGAATTACAGATGTAGCCTCCCTCATCATTGCAGTTTCTCCGCCTAAACGGAGTATTTGTT
>NW_026968312.1:0-104991 GCF_028390025.1 Pseudophryne corroboree
CATTTTTGAACAGGAGCTTCAACCGTTTTGTGGCATATGAGAAATTCCCTAAGCCCCGGACCTGTCGATTTTGGTCAAAAATTAAAATTTAAAAGTGCCCCAATTTCTGCTTTAAACTTTAGGTACTATCCCAAAATGTATCACTGAGGTGACAGAAGTTGATTTCGGAGCATCATTTTTGAACAGGAGCTTCAACCGTTTTGTGGCATATGAGAAATTCCCTAAGCCCTGGACCTGTCGATTTTGGTCAAAAATGAAAATTTCAAAAGTGCCCCAATTTCTGCTTTAAACTTTAGGTACTATCCAAAATGTATCACTGAGGTGACAGAAGTTGATTTCGGAGCATCATTTTTGAACAGGAGCTTCAACCGTTTTGTGGCATATGAGAAATTCCCTAAGCCCCAGACCTGTCGATTTTGGTCAAAAATGAAAATGTCAAAAGTGCCCCAATTTCTGCTTTAAACTTTAGGTACTATCCCAAAATGTATCACTGAGGTGAAGAAGTTGATTTCGGAGCATCATTTTTGAACAGGAGCTTCAACCGTTTTGTGGCATATGAGAAATTCCCTAAGCCCCAGACCTGTCGATTTTGGTCAAAAATGAAAATGTCAAAAGTGCCCCAATTTCTGCTTTAAACTTTAGGTACTATCCCAAAATGTATCACTGAGGTGAAGAAGTTGATTTCGGAGCATCATTTTTGAACAGGAGCTTCAACCATTTTGTGGCATATGAGAAATTCCCTAAGCCCCGGACCTGTCGATTTTGGTCAAAAATGAAAATTTCAAAAGTGCCCCAGTTTCTGCTTTAAACTTTAGGTACTATCCCAAAATGTATCACTGTGGTGACAGAAGTTGATTTCGGAGCATCATTTTTGAACAGGAGCTTCAACCGTTTTGTGGCATATGAGAAATTCCCTAAGCCCCGGACCTGTCGATTTTGGTCAAAAATGAAAATTTCAAAAGTGCCCCAATTTCTGCTTTAAACATTAGGTAATATCCCAAAATGTATCACTGAGGTGACAGAAGTTGATTTCGGAGCATCATTTTTGAACAGGAGCTTCAACCATTTTGTGGCATATGAGAAATTCCCTAAGCCCCGGACCTGTCGATTTTGGTCAAAAATGAAAATTTCAAAAGTGCCCCAGTTTCTGCTTTAAACTTTAGGTACTATCCCAAAATGTATCACTGAGGTGACAGAAGTTGATTTCGGAGCATCATTTTTGAACAGGAGCTTCAACCATTTTGTGGCATATGAGAAATTCCCTAAGCCCCGGACCTGTCGATTTTGGTCAAAAATGAAAATTTCAAAAGTGCCCCAGTTTCTGCTTTAAACTTTAGGTACTATCCCAAAATGTATCACTGAGGTGACAGAAGTTGATTTCGGAGCATCATTTTTGAACAGGAGCTTCAACCGTTTTGTGGCATATGAGAAATTCCCTAAGCCCCGGACCTGTCGATTTTGGTCAAAAATGAAAATTTCAAAAGTGCCCCAGTTTCTGCTTTAAACTTTAGGTACTATCCCAAAATGTATCACTGAGGTGACAGAAGTTGATTTCGGAGCATCATTTTTGAACAGGAGCTTCAACCGTTTTGTGGCATATGAGAAATTCCCTAAGCCCCGGACCTGTCGATTTTGGTCAAAAATGAAAATTTCAAAAGTGCCCCAGTTTCTGCTTTAAACTTTAGGTACTATCCCAAAATGTATCACTGAGGTGACAGAAGTTGATTTCGGAGCATCATTTTTGAACAGGAGCTTCAACCGTTTTGTGGCATATGAGAAATTCCCTAAGCCCCGGACCTGTCGATTTTGGTCAAAAATTAAAATTTTAAAAGTGCCCCAATTTCTGCTTTAAACTTTAGGTACTATCCCAAAATGTATCACTGAGGTGACAGAAGTTGATTTCGGAGCATCATTTTTGAACAGGAGCTTCAACCGTTTTGTGGCATATGAGAAATTCCCTAAGCCCCGGACCTGTCGATTTTGGTCAAAAATGAAAATTTCAAAAGTGCCCCAATTTCTGCTTTAAACTTTAGGTACTATCCCAAAATGTATCACTGAGGTGACAGAAGTTGATTTCGGAGCATCATTTTTGAACAGGAGCTTCAACCGTTTTGTGGCATATGAGAAATTCCCTAAGCCCCAGACCTGTCGATTTTGGTCAAAAATGAAAATGTCAAAAGTGCCCCAATTTCTGCTTTAAACTTTAGGTACTATCCCAAAATGTATCACTGAGGTGAAGAAGTTGATTTCGGAGCATCATTTTTGAACAGGAGCTTCAACCGTTTTGTGGCATATGAGAAATTCCCTAAGCCCCAGACCTGTCGATTTTGGTCAAAAATGAAAATGTCAAAAGTGCCCCAATTTCTGCTTTAAACTTTAGGTACTATCCCAAAATGTATCACTGAGGTGAAGAAGTTGATTTCGGAGCATCATTTTTGAACAGGAGCTTCAACCATTTTGTGGCATATGAGAAATTCCCTAAGCCCCGGACCTGTCGATTTTGGTCAAAAATGAAAATTTCAAAAGTGCCCCAGTTTCTGCTTTAAACTTTAGGTACTATCCCAAAATGTATCACTGTGGTGACAGAAGTTGATTTCGGAGCATCATTTTTGAACAGGAGCTTCAACCGTTTTGTGGCATATGAGAAATTCCCTAAGCCCCGGACCTGTCGATTTTGGTCAAAAATGAAAATTTCAAAAGTGCCCCAATTTCTGCTTTAAACATTAGGTAATATCCCAAAATGTATCACTGAGGTGACAGAAGTTGATTTCGGAGCATCATTTTTGAACAGGAGCTTCAACCATTTTGTGGCATATGAGAAATTCCCTAAGCCCCGGACCTGTCGATTTTGGTCAAAAATGAAAATTTCAAAAGTGCCCCAGTTTCTGCTTTAAACTTTAGGTACTATCCCAAAATGTATCACTGAGGTGACAGAAGTTGATTTCGGAGCATCATTTTTGAACAGGAGCTTCAACCATTTTGTGGCATATGAGAAATTCCCTAAGCCCCGGACCTGTCGATTTTGGTCAAAAATGAAAATTTCAAAAGTGCCCCAGTTTCTGCTTTAAACTTTAGGTACTATCCCAAAATGTATCACTGAGGTGACAGAAGTTGATTTCGGAGCATCATTTTTGAACAGGAGCTTCAACCGTTTTGTGGCATATGAGAAATTCCCTAAGCCCCGGACCTGTCGATTTTGGTCAAAAATGAAAATTTCAAAAGTGCCCCAATTTCTGCTTTAAACTTTAGGTACTATCCCAAAATGTATCACTGAGGTGACAGAAGTTGATTTCGGAGCATCATTTTTGAACAGGAGCTTCAACCGTTTTGTGGCATATGAGAAATTCCCTAAGCCCCGGACCTGTCGATTTTGGTCAAAAATGAAAATTTCAAAAGTGCCCCAATTTCTGCTTTAAACATTAGGTACTATCCCAAAATGTATCACTGAGGTGACAGAAGTTGATTTCGGAGCATCATTTTTGAACAGGAGCTTCAACCGTTTTGTGGCATATGAGAAATTCCCTAAGCCCCAGACCTGTCGATTTTGGTCAAAAATGAAAATGTCAAAAGTGCCCCAATTTCTGCTTTAAACTTTAGGTACTATCCCAAAATGTATCACTGAGGTGACAGAAGTTGATTTCGGAGCATCATTTTTGAACAGGAGCTTCAACCATTTTGTGGCATATTAGAAATTCCCTAAGCCCCGGACCTGTCGATTTTGGTAAAAAATGAAAATTTCAAAAGTGCCCCAGTTTCTGCTTTAAACTTTAGGTACTATCCCAAAATGTATCACTGAGGTGACAGAAGTTGATTTCGGAGCATCATTTTTGAACAGGAGCTTCAACCGTTTTGTGGCATATGAGAAATTCCCTGAGCCCCGGACCTGTCAATTTTGGTCAAAAATGAAAATTTCAAAAGTGCCCCAATTTCTGCTTTAAATTTTAGGTACTATCCCAAAATGTATCACTGAGGTGACAGAAGTTGATTTCGGAGCATCATTTTTGAACAGGAGCTTCAACCGTTTTGTGGCATATGAGAAATTACCTAAGCCCCGGACCTGTCGATTTTGGTCAAAAATGAAAATTTCAAAAGTGCCCCAATTTCTGCTTTAAACTTTAGGTACTATCCCAAAATGTATCACTGAGGTGACAGAAGTTGATTTCGGAGCATCATTTTTGAACAGGAGCTTCAACCGTTTTGTGGCATATGAGAAATTCCCTAAGCCCCGGACCTGTCGATTTTGGTCAAAAATGAAAATTTCAAAAGTGCCCCAATTTCTGCTTTAAACTTTAGGTACTATCCCAAAATGTATCACTGAGGTGACAGAAGTTGATTTCGGAGCATCATTTTTGAACAGGAGCTTCAACCGTTTTGTGGCATATGAGAAATTCCCTAAGCCCCGGACCTGTCGATTTTGGTCAAAAATGAAAATTTCAAAAGTGCCCCAATTTCTGCTTTAAACATTAGGTACTATCCCAAAATGTATCACTGAGGTGACAGAAGTTGATTTCGGAGCATCATTTTTGAACAGGAGCTTCAACCGTTTTGTGGCATATGAGAAATTCCCTAAGCCCCAGACCTGTCGATTTTGGTCAAAAATGAAAATGTCAAAAGTGCCCCAATTTCTGCTTTAAACTTTAGGTACTATCCCAAAATGTATCACTGAGGTGACAGAAGTTGATTTCGGAGCATCATTTTTGAACAGGAGCTTCAACCATTTTGTGGCATATTAGAAATTCCCTAAGCCCCGGACCTGTCGATTTTGGTCAAAAATGAAAATTTCAAAAGTGCCCCAGTTTCTGCTTTAAACTTTAGGTACTATCCCAAAATGTATCACTGAGGTGACAGAAGGTGATTTCGGAGCATCATTTTTGAACAGGAGCTTCAACCGTTTTGTGGCATATGAGAAATTCCCTGAGCCCCGGACCTGTCGATTTTGGTCAAAAATGAAAATTTCAAAAGTGCCCCAATTTCTGCTTTAAATTTTAGGTACTATCCCAAAATGTATCACTGAGGTGACAGAAGTTGATTTCGGAGCATCATTTTTGAACAGGAGCTTCAACCGTTTTGTGGCATATGAGAAATTCCCTAAGCCCCGGACCTGTCGATTTTGGTCAAAAATGAAAATTTCAAAAGTGCCCCAATTTCTGCTTTAAACTTTAGGTACTATCCCAAAATGTATCACTGAGGTGACAGAAGTTGATTTCGGAGCATAATTTTTGAACAGGAGCTTCAACCGTTTTGTGGCATATGAGAAATTCCCTAAGCCCCGGACCTGTCGATTTTGGTCAAAAATGAAAATTTCAAAAGTGCCCCAATTTCTGCTTTAAATTTTAGGTACTATCCCAAAATGTATCACTGAGGTGACAGAAGTTGATTTCGGAGCATCATTTTTGAACAGGAGCTTCAACCATTTTGTGGCATATGAGAAATTCCCTAAGCCCCGGACCTGTCGATTTTGGTCAAAAATGAAAATTTCAAAAGTGCCCCAATTTCTGCTTTAAACATTAGGTACTATCCCAAAATGTATCACTGAGGTGACAGAAGTTGATTTCGGAGCATCATTTTTGAACAGGAGCTTCAACCGTTTTGTGGCATATGAGAAATTCCCTAAGCCCCAGACCTGTCGATTTTGGTCAAAAATGAAAATGTCAAAAGTGCCCCAATTTCTGCTTTAAACTTTAGGTACTATCCCAAAATGTATCACTGAGGTGAAGAAGTTGATTTCGGAGCATCATTTTTGAACAGGAGCTTCAACCATTTTGTGGCATATGAGAAATTCCCTAAGCCCCGGACCTGTCGATTTTGGTCAAAAATGAAAATTTCAAAAGTGCCCCAGTTTCTGCTTTAAACTTTAGGTACTATCCCAAAATGTATCACTGAGGTGACAGAAGTTGATTTCGGAGCATCATTTTTGAACAGGAGCTTCAACCATTTTGTGGCATATGAGAAATTCCCTAAGCCCCGGACCTGTCGATTTTGGTCAAAAATGAAAATTTCAAAAGTGCCCCAGTTTCTGCTTTAAACTTTAGGTACTATCCCAAAATGTATCACTGAGGTGACAGAAGTTGATTTCGGAGCATCATTTTTGAACAGGAGCTTCAACCATTTTGTGGCATATGAGAAATTCCCTAAGCCCCGGACCTGTCGATTTTGGTAAAAAATGAAAATTTCAAAAGTGCCCCAGTTTCTGCTTTAAACTTTAGGTACTATCCCAAAATGTATCACTGAGGTGACAGAAGTTGATTTCGGAGCATCATTTTTGAACAGGAGCTTCAACCGTTTTGTGGCATATGAGAAATTCCCTAAGCCCCGGACCTGTCGATTTTGGTCAAAAATGAAAATTTCAAAAGTGCCCCAATTTCTGCTTTAAATTTTAGGTAATATCCCAAAATGTATCACTGAGGTGACAGAAGTTGATTTCGGAGCATCATTTTTGAACAGGAGCTTCAACCGTTTTGTGGCATATATGAAATTCCCTAAGCCCCGGACCTGTCGATTTTGGTCAAAAATGAAAATTTCAAAAGTGCCCCAGTTTCTGCTTTAAACTTTAGGTACTATCCCAAAATGTATCACTGAGGTGACAGAAGTTGATTTCGGAGCATCATTTTTGAACAGGAGCTTCAACCGTTTTGTGGCATATGAGAAATTCCCTAAGCCCCGGACCTGTCGATTTTGGTCAAAAATTAAAATTTTAAAAGTGCCCCAATTTCTGCTTTAAACTTTAGGTACTATCACAAAATGTATCACTGAGGTGACAGAAGTTGATTTCGGAGCATCATTTTTGAACAGGAGCTTCAACCGTTTTGTGGCATATGAGAAATTCCCTAAGCCCCGGACCTGTCGATTTTGGTCAAAAATGAAAATTTCAAAAGTGCCCCAGTTTCTGCTTTAAACTTTAGGTACTATCCCAAAATGTATCACTGAGGTGACAGAAGTTGATTTCGGAGCATCATTTTTGAACAGGAGCTTCAACCGTTTTGTGGCATATGAGAAATTCCCTAAGCCCCGGACCTGTCGATTTTGGTCAAAAATGAAAATTTCAAAAGTGCCCCAATTTCTGCTTTAAACTTTAGGTACTATCCCAAAATGTATCACTGAGGTGACAGAAGTTGATTTCGGAGCATCATTTTTGAACAGGAGCTTCAACCGTTTTGTGGCATATGAGAAATTCCCTAAGCCCCGGACCTGTCGATTTTGGTCAAAAATGAAAATTTCAAAAGTGCCCCAATTTCTGCTTTAAACTTTAGGTACTATCCCAAAATGTATCACTGAGGTGACAGAAGTTGATTTCGGAGCATCATTTTTGAACAGGAGCTTCAACCGTTTTGTGGCATATGAGAAATTCCCTAAGCCCCGGACCTGTCGATTTTGGTCAAAAATGAAAATTTCAAAAGTGCCCCAATTTCTGCTTTAAACATTAGGTACTATCCCAAAATGTATCACTGAGGTGACAGAAGTTGATTTCGGAGCATCATTTTTGAACAGGAGCTTCAACCGTTTTGTGGCATATGAGAAATTCCCTAAGCCCCAGACCTGTCGATTTTGGTCAAAAATGAAAATGTCAAAAGTGCCCCAATTTCTGCTTTAAACTTTAGGTACTATCCCAAAATGTATCACTGAGGTGACAGAAGTTGATTTCGGAGCATCATTTTTGAACAGGAGCTTCAACCATTTTGTGGCATATTAGAAATTCCCTAAGCCCCGGACCTGTCGATTTTGGTCAAAAATGAAAATTTCAAAAGTGCCCCAGTTTCTGCTTTAAACTTTAGGTACTATCCCAAAATGTATCACTGAGGTGACAGAAGTTGATTTCGGAGCATCATTTTTGAACAGGAGCTTCAACCGTTTTGTGGCATATGAGAAATTCCCTGAGCCCCGGACCTGTCGATTTTGGTCAAAAATGAAAATTTCAAAAGTGCCCCAATTTCTGCTTTAAATTTTAGGTACTATCCCAAAATGTATCACTGAGGTGACAGAAGTTGATTTCGGAGCATCATTTTTGAACAGGAGCTTCAACCGTTTTGTGGCATATGAGAAATTCCCTAAGCCCCGGACCTGTCGATTTTGGTCAAAAATGAAAATTTCAAAAGTGCCCCAATTTCTGCTTTAAACTTTAGGTACTATCCCAAAATGTATCACTGAGGTGACAGAAGTTGATTTCGGAGCATCATTTTTGAACAGGAGCTTCAACCGTTTTGTGGCATATGAGAAATTCCCTAGCCCCGGACCTGTCGATTTTGGTCAAAAATGAAAATTTCAAAAGTGCCCCAGTTTCTGCTTTAAACTTTAGGTACTATCCCAAAATGTATCACTGAGGTGACAGAAGTTGATTTCGGAGCATCATTTTTGAACAGGAGCTTCAACCGTTTTGTGGCATATGAGAAATTCCCTAAGCCCCGGACCTGTCGATTTTGGTCAAAAATGAAAATTTCAAAAGTGCCCCAATTTCTGCTTTAAATTTTAGGTACTATCCCAAAATGTATCACTGAGGTGACAGAAGTTGATTTCGGAGCATCATTTTTGAACAGGAGCTTCAACCGTTTTGTGGCATATGAGAAATTCCCTAAGCCCCGGACCTGTCGATTTTGGTCAAAAATGAAAATTTCAAAAGTGCCCAAATTTCTGCTTTAAATTTTAGGTACTATCCCAAAATGTATCACTGAGGTGACAGAAGTTGATTTCGGAGCATCATTTTTGAACAGGAGCTTCAACCGTTTTGTGGCATATGAGAAATTCCCTAAGCCCCAGACCTGTCGATTTTGGTCAAAAATGAAAATTTCAAAAGTGCCCCAATTTCTGCTTTAAACTTTAGGTACTATCCCAAAATGTATCACTGAGGTGACAGAAGTTGATTTCGGAGCATCATTTTTGAACAGGAGCTTCAACCGTTTTGTGGCATATGAGAAATTCCCTAAGCCCCAGACCTGTCGATTTTGGTCAAAAATGAAAATGTCAAAAGTGCCCCAATTTCTGCTTTAAACTTTAGGTACTATCCCAAAATGTATCACTGAGGTGACAGAAGTTGATTTCGGAGCATCATTTTTGAACAGGAGCTTCAACCGTTTTGTGGCATATGAGAAATTCCCTAAGCCCCGGACCTGTCGATTTTGGTCAAAAATGAAAATTTCAAAAGTGCCCCAATTTCTGCTTTAAACATTAGGTAATATCCCAAAATGTATCACTGAGGTGACAGAAGTTGATTTCGGAGCATCATTTTTGAACAGGAGCTTCAACCGTTTTGTGGCATATGAGAAATTCCCTAAGCCCCAGACCTGTCGATTTTGGTCAAAAATGAAAATGTCAAAAGTGCCCCAAATTCTGCTTTAAACTTTAGGTACTATCCCAAAATGTATCACTGAGGTGACAGAAGTTGTTTTCGGAGCATCATTTTTGAACAGGAGCTTCAACCATTTTGTGGCATATGAGAAATTCCCTAAGCCCCGGACCTGTCGATTTTGGTCAAAAATGAAAATTTCAAAAGTGCCCCAGTTTCTGCTTTAAACTTTAGGTACTATCCCAAAATGTATCACTGAGGTGACAGAAGTTGATTTCGGAGCATCATTTTTGAACAGGAGCTTCAACCGTTTTGTGGCATATGAGAAATTCCCTGAGCCCCGGACCTGTCGATTTTGGTCAAAAATGAAAATTTCAAAAGTGCCCCAATTTCTGCTTTAAATTTTAGGTACTATCCCAAAATGTATCACTGAGGTGACAGAAGTTGATTTCGGAGCATCATTTTTGAACAGGAGCTTCAACCGTTTTGTGGCATATGAGAAATTCCCTAAGCCCCGGACCTGTCGATTTTGGTCAAAAATGAAAATTTCAAAAGTGCCCCAATTTCTGCTTTAAACTTTAGGTACTATCCCAAAATGTATCACTGAGGTGACAGAAGTTGATTTCGGAGCATCATTTTTGAACAGGAGCTTCAACCGTTTTGTGGCATATGAGAAATTCCCTAAGCCCCGGACCTGTCGATTTTGGTCAAAAATGAAAATTTCAAAAGTGCCCCAGTTTCTGCTTTAAACTTTAGGTACTATCCCAAAATGTATCACTGAGGTGACAGAAGTTGATTTCGGAGCATCATTTTTGAACAGGAGCTTCAACCGTTTTGTGGCATATGAGAAATTCCCTAAGCCCCGGACCTGTCGATTTTGGTCAAAAATGAAAATTTCAAAAGTGCCCCAATTTCTGCTTTAAATTTTAGGTACTATCCCAAAATGTATCACTGAGGTGACAGAAGTTGATTTCGGAGCATCATTTTTGAACAGGAGCTTCAACCGTTTTGTGGCATATGAGAAATTCCCTAAGCCCCAGACCTGTCGATTTTGGTCAAAAATGAAAATTTCAAAAGTGCCCCAATTTCTGCTTTAAACTTTAGGTACTATCCCAAAATGTATCACTGAGGTGACAGAAGTTGATTTCGGAGCATCATTTTTGAACAGGAGCTTCAACCGTTTTGTGGCATATGAGAAATTCCCTAAGCCCCAGACCTGTCGATTTTGGTCAAAAATGAAAATGTCAAAAGTGCCCCAATTTCTGCTTTAAACTTTAGGAACTATCCCAAAATGTATCACTGAGGTGACAGAAGTTGATTTCGGAGCATCATTTTTGAACAGGAGCTTCAACCATTTTGTGGCATATGAGAAATTCCCTAAGCCCCGGACCTGTCGATTTTGGTCAAAAATGAAAATGTCAAAAGTGCCCCAATTTCTGCTTTAAACTTTAGGTACTATCCCAAAATGTATCACTGAGGTGACAGAAGTTGATTTCGGAGCATCATTTTTGAACAGGAGCTTCAACCATTTTGTGGCATATGAGAAATTCCCTAAGCCCCGGACCTGTCGATTTTGGTCAAAAATGAAAATTTCAAAAGTGCCCCAGTTTCTGCTTTAAACTTTAGGTACTATCCCAAAATGTATCACTGAGGTGACAGAAGTTGATTTCGGAGCATCATTTTTGAACAGGAGCTTCAACCGTTTTGTGGCATATGAGAAATTCCCTAAGCCCCGAACCTGTCGATTTTGGTCAAAAATGAAAATTTCAAAAGTGCCCCAATTTCTGCTTTAAATTTTAGGTACTATCCCAAAATGTATCACTGAGGTGACAGAAGTTGATTTCGGAGCATCATTTTTGAACAGGAGCTTCAACCGTTTTGTGGCATATGATAAATTCCCTAAGCCCCGGACCTGTCGATTTTGGTCAAAAATGAAAATTTCAAAAGTGCCCCAGTTTCTGCTTTAAACTTTAGGTACTATCCCAAAATGTATCACTGAGGTGACAGAAGTTGATTTCGGAGCATCATTTTTGAACAGGAGCTTCAACCGTTTTGTGGCATATGAGAAATTCCCTAAGCCCCGGACCTGTCGATTTTGGTCAAAAATTAAAATTTTAAAAGTGCCCCAATTTCTGCTTTAAACTTTAGGTACTATCCCAAAATGTATCACTAAGGTGACAGAAGTTGATTTCGGAGCATCATTTTTGAACAGGAGCTTCAACCGTTTTGTGGCATATGAGAAATTCCCTAAGCCCCGGACCTGTCGATTTTGGTCAAAAATGAAAATTTCAAAAGTGCCCCAGTTTCTGCTTTAAACTTTAGGTACTATCCCAAAATGTATCACTGAGGTGACAGAAGTTGATTTCGGAGCATCATTTTTGAACAGGAGCTTCAACCGTTTTGTGGCATATGAGAAATTCCCTAAGCCCCGGACCTGTCGATTTTGGTCAAAAATGAAATTTTCAAAAGTGCCCCAATTTCTGCTTTAAACTTTAGGTACTATCCCAAAATGTATCACTGAGGTGACAGAAGTTGATTTCGGAGCATCATTTTTGAACAGGAGCTTCAACCGTTTTGTGGCATATGAGAAATTCCCTAAGCCCCGGACCTGTCGATTTTGGTCAAAAATGAAAATTTCAAAAGTGCCCCAGTTTCTGCTTTAAACTTTAGGTACTATCCCAAAATGTATCACTGAGGTGACAGAAGTTGATTTCGGAGCATTATTTTTGAACAGGAGCTTCAACCGTTTTGTGGCATATGAGAAATTCCCTAAGCCCCGGACCTGTCGATTTTGGTCAAAAATGAAAATTTCAAAAGTGCCCCAATTTCTGCTTTAAATTTTAGGTACTATCCCAAAATGTATCACTGAGGTGACAGAAGTTGATTTCGGAGCATCATTTTTGAACAGGAGCTTCAACCGTTTTGTGGCATATGAGAAATTCCCTAAGCCCCAGACCTGTCGATTTTGGTCAAAAATGAAAATTTCAAAAGTGCCCCAATTTCTGCTTTAAACTTTAGGTACTATCCCAAAATGTATCACTGAGGTGACAGAAGTTGATTTCGGAGCATCATTTTTGAACAGGAGCTTCAACCGTTTTGTGGCATATGAGAAATTCCCTAAGCCCCAGACCTGTCGATTTTGGTCAAAAATGAAAATGTCAAAAGTGCCCCAATTTCTGCTTTAAACTTTAGGTACTATCCCAAAATGTATCACTGAGGTGACAGAAGTTGATTTCGGAGCATCATTTTTGAACAGGAGCTTCAACCGTTTTGTGGCATATGAGAAATTCCCTAAGCCCCGGACCTGTCGATTTTGGTCAAAAATGAAAATTTCAAAAGTGCCCAAATTTCTGCTTTAAATTTTAGGTACTATCCCAAAATGTATCACTGAGGTGACAGAAGTTGATTTCGGAGCATCATTTTTGAACAGGAGCTTCAACCGTTTTGTGGCATATGAGAAATTCCCTAAGCCCCAGACCTGTCGATTTTGGTCAAAAATGAAAATTTCAAAAGTGCCCCAATTTCTGCTTTAAACTTTAGGTACTATCCCAAAATGTATCACTGAGGTGACAGAAGTTGATTTCGGAGCATCATTTTTGAACAGGAGCTTCAACCGTTTTGTGGCATATGAGAAATTCCCTAAGCCCCGTCCCTGTCGATTTTGGTCAAAAATGAAAATGTCAAAAGTGCCCCAATTTCTGCTTTAAATTTTAGGTACTATCCCAAAATGTATCACTGAGGTGACAGAAGTTGATTTCGGAGCATCATTTTTGAACAGGAGCTTCAACCGTTTTGTGGCATATGAGAAATTCCCTAAGCCCCGGACCTGTCGATTTTGGTCAAAAATGAAAATTTCAAAAGTGCCCCAGTTTCTGCTTTAAACTTTAGGTACTATCCCAAAATGTATCACTGAGGTGACAGAAGTTGATTTCGGAGCATCATTTTTGAACAGGAGCTTCAACCGTTTTGTGGCATATGAGAAATTCCCTAAGCCCCGGACCTGTCGATTTTGGTCAAAAATTAAAATTTTAAAAGTGCCCCAATTTCTGCTTTAAACTTTAGGTACTATCCCAAAATGTATCACTAAGGTGACAGAAGTTAATTTCGGAGCATCATTTTTGAACAGGAGCTTCAACCGTTTTGTGGCATATGAGAAATTCCCTAAGCCCCGGACCTGTCGATTTTGGTCAAAAATGAAAATTTCAAAAGTGCCCCAATTTCTGCTTTAAATTTTAGGTACTATCCCAAAATGTATCACTGAGGTGACAGAAGTTGATTTCGGAGCATCATTTTTGAACAGGAGCTTCAACCGTTTTGTGGCATATGAGAAATTCCCTAAGCCCCAGACCTGTCGATTTTGGTCAAAAATGAAAATTTCAAAAGTGCCCCAATTTCTGCTTTAAACTTTAGGTACTATCCCAAAATGTATCACTGAGGTGACAGAAGTTGATTTCGGAGCATCATTTTTGAACAGGAGCTTCAACCGTTTTGTGGCATATGATAAATTCCCTAAGCCCCGGACCTGTCGATTTTGGTCAAAAATGAAAATTTCAAAAGTGCCCCAGTTTCTGCTTTAAACTTTAGGTACTATCCCAAAATGTATCACTGAGGTGACAGAAGTTGATTTCGGAGCATCATTTTTGAACAGGAGCTTCAACCGTTTTGTGGCATATGAGAAATTCCCTAAGCCCCGGACCTGTCGATTTTGGTCAAAAATTAAAATTTTAAAAGTGCCCCAATTTCTGCTTTAAACTTTAGGTACTATCCCAAAATGTATCACTAAGGTGACAGAAGTTGATTTCGGAGCATTATTTTTGAACAGGAGCTTCAACCGTTTTGTGGCATATGAGAAATTCCCTAAGCCCCGGACCTGTCGATTTTGGTCAAAAATGAAAATTTCAAAAGTGCCCCAATTTCTGCTTTAAATTTTAGGTACTATCCCAAAATGTATCACTGAGGTGACAGAAGTTGATTTCGGAGCATCATTTTTGAACAGGAGCTTCAACCGTTTTGTGGCATATGAGAAATTCCCTAAGCCCCAGACCTGTCGATTTTGGTCAAAAATGAAAATTTCAAAAGTGCCCCAATTTCTGCTTTAAACTTTAGGTACTATCCCAAAATGTATCACTGAGGTGACAGAAGTTGATTTCGGAGCATCATTTTTGAACAGGAGCTTCAACCGTTTTGTGGCATATGAGAAATTCCCTAAGCCCCAGACCTGTCGATTTTGGTCAAAAATGAAAATGTCAAAAGTGCCCCAATTTCTGCTTTAAACTTTAGGAACTATCCCAAAATGTATCACTGAGGTGACAGAAGTTGATTTCGGAGCATCATTTTTGAACAGGAGCTTCAACCATTTTGTGGCATATGAGAAATTCCCTAAGCCCCGGACCTGTCGATTTTGGTCAAAAATGAAAATGTCAAAAGTGCCCCAATTTCTGCTTTAAACTTTAGGTACTATCCCAAAATGTATCACTGAGGTGACAGAAGTTGATTTCGGAGCATCATTTTTGAACAGGAGCTTCAACCATTTTGTGGCATATGAGAAATTCCCTAAGCCCCGGACCTGTCGATTTTGGTCAAAAATGAAAATTTCAAAAGTGCCCCAGTTTCTGCTTTAAACTTTAGGTACTATCCCAAAATGTATCACTGAGGTGACAGAAGTTGATTTCGGAGCATCATTTTTGAACAGGAGCTTCAACCGTTTTGTGGCATATGAGAAATTCCCTAAGCCCCGGACCTGTCGATTTTGGTCAAAAATTAAAATTTTAAAAGTGCCCCAATTTCTGCTTTAAACTTTAGGTACTATCCCAAAATGTATCACTAAGGTGACAGAAGTTGATTTCGGAGCATCATTTTTGAACAGGAGCTTCAACCGTTTTGTGGCATATGAGAAATTCCCTAAGCCCCGGACCTGTCGATTTTGGTCAAAAATGAAAATTTCAAAAGTGCCCCAGTTTCTGCTTTAAACTTTAGGTACTATCCCAAAATGTATCACTGAGGTGACAGAAGTTGATTTCGGAGCATCATTTTTGAACAGGAGCTTCAACCGTTTTGTGGCATATGAGAAATTCCCTAAGCCCCGGACCTGTCGATTTTGGTCAAAAATGAAAATTTCAAAAGTGCCCCAATTTCTGCTTTAAACTTTAGGTACTATCCCAAAATGTATCACTGAGGTGACAGAAGTTGATTTCGGAGCATCATTTTTGAACAGGAGCTTCAACCGTTTTGTGGCATATGAGAAATTCCCTAAGCCCCGGACCTGTCGATTTTGGTCAAAAATGAAAATTTCAAAAGTGCCCCAGTTTCTGCTTTAAACTTTAGGTACTATCCCAAAATGTATCACTGAGGTGACAGAAGTTGATTTCGGAGCATTATTTTTGAACAGGAGCTTCAACCGTTTTGTGGCATATGAGAAATTCCCTAAGCCCCGGACCTGTCGATTTTGGTCAAAAATGAAAATTTCAAAAGTGCCCCAATTTCTGCTTTAAATTTTAGGTACTATCCCAAAATGTATCACTGAGGTGACAGAAGTTGATTTCGGAGCATCATTTTTGAACAGGAGCTTCAACCGTTTTGTGGCATATGAGAAATTCCCTAAGCCCCAGACCTGTCGATTTTGGTCAAAAATGAAAATTTCAAAAGTGCCCCAATTTCTGCTTTAAACTTTAGGTACTATCCCAAAATGTATCACTGAGGTGACAGAAGTTGATTTCGGAGCATCATTTTTGAACAGGAGCTTCAACCGTTTTGTGGCATATGAGAAATTCCCTAAGCCCCAGACCTGTCGATTTTGGTCAAAAATGAAAATGTCAAAAGTGCCCCAATTTCTGCTTTAAACTTTAGGTACTATCCCAAAATGTATCACTGAGGTGACAGAAGTTGATTTCGGAGCATCATTTTTGAACAGGAGCTTCAACCATTTTGTGGCATATGAGAAATTCCCTAAGCCCCGGACCTGTCGATTTTGGTCAAAAATGAAAATTTCAAAAGTGCCCCAATTTCTGCTTTAAACTTTAGGTACTATCCCAAAATGTATCACTGAGGTGACAGAAGTTGATTTCGGAGCATCATTTTTGAACAGGAGCTTCAACCGTTTTGTGGCATATGAGAAATTCCCTAAGCCCCGGACCTGTCGATTTTGGTCAAAAATGAAAATTTCAAAAGTGCCCCAGTTTCTGCTTTAAACTTTAGGTACTTTCCCAAAATGTATCACTGAGGTGACAGAAGTTGATTTCGGAGCATTATTTTTGAACAGGAGCTTCAACCGTTTTGTGGCATATGAGAAATACCCTAAGCCCCGGACCTGTCGATTTTGGTCAAAAATGAAAATTTCAAAAGTGCCCCAATTTCTGCTTTAAATTTTAGGTACTATCCCAAAATGTATCACTGAGGTGACAGAAGTTGATTTCGGAGCATCATTTTTGAACAGGAGCTTCAACCATTTTGTGGCATATGAGAAATTCCCTAAGCCCCGGACCTGTCGATTTTGGTCAAAAATGAAAATTTCAAAAGTGCCCCAGTTTCTGCTTTAAACTTTAGGTACTATCCCAAAATGTATCACTGAGGTGACAGAAGTTGATTTCGGAGCATCATTTTTGAACAGGAGCTTCAACCGTTTTGTGGCATATGAGAAATTCCCTAAGCCCCGGACCTGTCGATTTTGGTCAAAAATGAAAATTTCAAAAGTGCCCCAATTTCTGCTTTAAATTTTAGGTACTATCCCAAAATGTATCACTGAGGTGACAGAAGTTGATTTCGGAGCATCATTTTTGAACAGGAGCTTCAACCGTTTTGTGGCATATGATAAATTCCCTAAGCCCCGGACCTGTCGATTTTGGTCAAAAATGAAAATTTCAAAAGTGCCCCAGTTTCTGCTTTAAACTTTAGGTACTATCCCAAAATGTATCACTGAGGTGACAGAAGTTGATTTCGGAGCATCATTTTTGAACAGGAGCTTCAACCGTTTTGTGGCATATGAGAAATTCCCTAAGCCCCGGACCTGTCGATTTTGGTCAAAAATTAAAATTTTAAAAGTGCCCCAATTTCTGCTTTAAACTTTAGGTACTATCCCAAAATGTATCACTAAGGTGACAGAAGTTGATTTCGGAGCATCATTTTTGAACAGGAGCTTCAACCGTTTTGTGGCATATGAGAAATTCCCTAAGCCCCGGACCTGTCGATTTTGGTCAAAAATGAAAATTTCAAAAGTGCCCCAGTTTCTGCTTTAAACTTTAGGTACTATCCCAAAATGTATCACTGAGGTGACAGAAGTTGATTTCGGAGCATCATTTTTGAACAGGAGCTTCAACCGTTTTGTGGCATATGAGAAATTCCCTAAGCCCCGGACCTGTCGATTTTGGTCAAAAATGAAAATTTCAAAAGTGCCCCAATTTCTGCTTTAAACTTTAGGTACTATCCCAAAATGTATCACTGAGGTGACAGAAGTTGATTTCGGAGCATCATTTTTGAACAGGAGCTTCAACCGTTTTGTGGCATATGAGAAATTCCCTAAGCCCCGGACCTGTCGATTTTGGTCAAAAATGAAAATTTCAAAAGTGCCCCAGTTTCTGCTTTAAACTTTAGGTACTATCCCAAAATGTATCACTGAGGTGACAGAAGTTGATTTCGGAGCATTATTTTTGAACAGGAGCTTCAACCGTTTTGTGGCATATGAGAAATTCCCTAAGCCCCGGACCTGTCGATTTTGGTCAAAAATGAAAATTTCAAAAGTGCCCCAATTTCTGCTTTAAATTTTAGGTACTATCCCAAAATGTATCACTGAGGTGACAGAAGTTGATTTCGGAGCATCATTTTTGAACAGGAGCTTCAACCGTTTTGTGGCATATGAGAAATTCCCTAAGCCCCAGACCTGTCGATTTTGGTCAAAAATGAAAATTTCAAAAGTGCCCCAATTTCTGCTTTAAACTTTAGGTACTATCCCAAAATGTATCACTGAGGTGACAGAAGTTGATTTCGGAGCATCATTTTTGAACAGGAGCTTCAACCGTTTTGTGGCATATGAGAAATTCCCTAAGCCCCAGACCTGTCGATTTTGGTCAAAAATGAAAATGTCAAAAGTGCCCCAATTTCTGCTTTAAACTTTAGGTACTATCCCAAAATGTATCACTGAGGTGACAGAAGTTGATTTCGGAGCATCATTTTTGAACAGGAGCTTCAACCGTTTTGTGGCATATGAGAAATTCCCTAAGCCCCGGACCTGTCGATTTTGGTCAAAAATGAAAATTTCAAAAGTGCCCAAATTTCTGCTTTAAATTTTAGGTACTATCCCAAAATGTATCACTGAGGTGACAGAAGTTGATTTCGGAGCATCATTTTTGAACAGGAGCTTCAACCGTTTTGTGGCATATGAGAAATTCCCTAAGCCCCAGACCTGTCGATTTTGGTCAAAAATGAAAATTTCAAAAGTGCCCCAATTTCTGCTTTAAACTTTAGGTACTATCCCAAAATGTATCACTGAGGTGACAGAAGTT
This sequence comes from Pseudophryne corroboree, assembly GCF_028390025.1. Classification (NCBI taxonomy): domain Eukaryota; kingdom Metazoa; phylum Chordata; class Amphibia; order Anura; family Myobatrachidae; genus Pseudophryne; species Pseudophryne corroboree. Next base: position 18,772 of record NW_026968312.1, read on the forward strand.
GATTTCGGAGCATCATTTTTGAACAGGAGCTTCAACCGTTTTGTGGCATATGAGAAATTCCCTAAGCCCCGTCCCTGTCGATTTTGGTCAAAAATGAAAATGTCAAAAGTGCCCCAATTTCTGCTTTAAATTTTAGGTACTATCCCAAAATGTATCACTGAGGTGACAGAAGTTGATTTCGGAGCATCATTTTTGAACAGGAGCTTCAACCGTTTTGTGGCATATGAGAAATTCCCTAAGCCCCGGACCTGTCGATTTTGGTCAAAAATGAAAATTTCAAAAGTGCCCCAGTTTCTGCTTTAAACTTTAGGTACTATCCCAAAATGTATCACTGAGGTGACAGAAGTTGATTTCGGAGCATCATTTTTGAACAGGAGCTTCAACCGTTTTGTGGCATATGAGAAATTCCCTAAGCCCCGGACCTGTCGATTTTGGTCAAAAATTAAAATTTTAAAAGTGCCCCAATTTCTGCTTTAAACTTTAGGTACTATCCCAAAATGTATCACTAAGGTGACAGAAGTTAATTTCGGAGCATCATTTTTGAACAGGAGCTTCAACCGTTTTGTGGCATATGAGAAATTCCCTAAGCCCCGGACCTGTCGATTTTGGTCAAAAATGAAAATTTCAAAAGTGCCCCAATTTCTGCTTTAAATTTTAGGTACTATCCCAAAATGTATCACTGAGGTGACAGAAGTTGATTTCGGAGCATCATTTTTGAACAGGAGCTTCAACCGTTTTGTGGCATATGAGAAATTCCCTAAGCCCCAGACCTGTCGATTTTGGTCAAAAATGAAAATTTCAAAAGTGCCCCAATTTCTGCTTTAAACTTTAGGTACTATCCCAAAATGTATCACTGAGGTGACAGAAGTTGATTTCGGAGCATCATTTTTGAACAGGAGCTTCAACCGTTTTGTGGCATATGATAAATTCCCTAAGCCCCGGACCTGTCGATTTTGGTCAAAAATGAAAATTTCAAAAGTGCCCCAGTTTCTGCTTTAAACTTTAGGTACTATCCCAAAATGTATCACTGAGGTGACAGAAGTTGATTTCGGAGCATCATTTTTGAACAGGAGCTTCAACCGTTTTGTGGCATATGAGAAATTCCCTAAGCCCCGGACCTGTCGATTTTGGTCAAAAATTAAAATTTTAAAAGTGCCCCAATTTCTGCTTTAAACTTTAGGTACTATCCCAAAATGTATCACTAAGGTGACAGAAGTTGATTTCGGAGCATTATTTTTGAACAGGAGCTTCAACCGTTTTGTGGCATATGAGAAATTCCCTAAGCCCCGGACCTGTCGATTTTGGTCAAAAATGAAAATTTCAAAAGTGCCCCAATTTCTGCTTTAAATTTTAGGTACTATCCCAAAATGTATCACTGAGGTGACAGAAGTTGATTTCGGAGCATCATTTTTGAACAGGAGCTTCAACCGTTTTGTGGCATATGAGAAATTCCCTAAGCCCCAGACCTGTCGATTTTGGTCAAAAATGAAAATTTCAAAAGTGCCCCAATTTCTGCTTTAAACTTTAGGTACTATCCCAAAATGTATCACTGAGGTGACAGAAGTTGATTTCGGAGCATCATTTTTGAACAGGAGCTTCAACCGTTTTGTGGCATATGAGAAATTCCCTAAGCCCCAGACCTGTCGATTTTGGTCAAAAATGAAAATGTCAAAAGTGCCCCAATTTCTGCTTTAAACTTTAGGAACTATCCCAAAATGTATCACTGAGGTGACAGAAGTTGATTTCGGAGCATCATTTTTGAACAGGAGCTTCAACCATTTTGTGGCATATGAGAAATTCCCTAAGCCCCGGACCTGTCGATTTTGGTCAAAAATGAAAATGTCAAAAGTGCCCCAATTTCTGCTTTAAACTTTAGGTACTATCCCAAAATGTATCACTGAGGTGACAGAAGTTGATTTCGGAGCATCATTTTTGAACAGGAGCTTCAACCATTTTGTGGCATATGAGAAATTCCCTAAGCCCCGGACCTGTCGATTTTGGTCAAAAATGAAAATTTCAAAAGTGCCCCAGTTTCTGCTTTAAACTTTAGGTACTATCCCAAAATGTATCACTGAGGTGACAGAAGTTGATTTCGGAGCATCATTTTTGAACAGGAGCTTCAACCGTTTTGTGGCATATGAGAAATTCCCTAAGCCCCGGACCTGTCGATTTTGGTCAAAAATTAAAATTTTAAAAGTGCCCCAATTTCTGCTTTAAACTTTAGGTACTATCCCAAAATGTATCACTAAGGTGACAGAAGTTGATTTCGGAGCATCATTTTTGAACAGGAGCTTCAACCGTTTTGTGGCATATGAGAAATTCCCTAAGCCCCGGACCTGTCGATTTTGGTCAAAAATGAAAATTTCAAAAGTGCCCCAGTTTCTGCTTTAAACTTTAGGTACTATCCCAAAATGTATCACTGAGGTGACAGAAGTTGATTTCGGAGCATCATTTTTGAACAGGAGCTTCAACCGTTTTGTGGCATATGAGAAATTCCCTAAGCCCCGGACCTGTCGATTTTGGTCAAAAATGAAAATTTCAAAAGTGCCCCAATTTCTGCTTTAAACTTTAGGTACTATCCCAAAATGTATCACTGAGGTGACAGAAGTTGATTTCGGAGCATCATTTTTGAACAGGAGCTTCAACCGTTTTGTGGCATATGAGAAATTCCCTAAGCCCCGGACCTGTCGATTTTGGTCAAAAATGAAAATTTCAAAAGTGCCCCAGTTTCTGCTTTAAACTTTAGGTACTATCCCAAAATGTATCACTGAGGTGACAGAAGTTGATTTCGGAGCATTATTTTTGAACAGGAGCTTCAACCGTTTTGTGGCATATGAGAAATTCCCTAAGCCCCGGACCTGTCGATTTTGGTCAAAAATGAAAATTTCAAAAGTGCCCCAATTTCTGCTTTAAATTTTAGGTACTATCCCAAAATGTATCACTGAGGTGACAGAAGTTGATTTCGGAGCATCATTTTTGAACAGGAGCTTCAACCGTTTTGTGGCATATGAGAAATTCCCTAAGCCCCAGACCTGTCGATTTTGGTCAAAAATGAAAATTTCAAAAGTGCCCCAATTTCTGCTTTAAACTTTAGGTACTATCCCAAAATGTATCACTGAGGTGACAGAAGTTGATTTCGGAGCATCATTTTTGAACAGGAGCTTCAACCGTTTTGTGGCATATGAGAAATTCCCTAAGCCCCAGACCTGTCGATTTTGGTCAAAAATGAAAATGTCAAAAGTGCCCCAATTTCTGCTTTAAACTTTAGGTACTATCCCAAAATGTATCACTGAGGTGACAGAAGTTGATTTCGGAGCATCATTTTTGAACAGGAGCTTCAACCATTTTGTGGCATATGAGAAATTCCCTAAGCCCCGGACCTGTCGATTTTGGTCAAAAATGAAAATTTCAAAAGTGCCCCAATTTCTGCTTTAAACTTTAGGTACTATCCCAAAATGTATCACTGAGGTGACAGAAGTTGATTTCGGAGCATCATTTTTGAACAGGAGCTTCAACCGTTTTGTGGCATATGAGAAATTCCCTAAGCCCCGGACCTGTCGATTTTGGTCAAAAATGAAAATTTCAAAAGTGCCCCAGTTTCTGCTTTAAACTTTAGGTACTTTCCCAAAATGTATCACTGAGGTGACAGAAGTTGATTTCGGAGCATTATTTTTGAACAGGAGCTTCAACCGTTTTGTGGCATATGAGAAATACCCTAAGCCCCGGACCTGTCGATTTTGGTCAAAAATGAAAATTTCAAAAGTGCCCCAATTTCTGCTTTAAATTTTAGGTACTATCCCAAAATGTATCACTGAGGTGACAGAAGTTGATTTCGGAGCATCATTTTTGAACAGGAGCTTCAACCATTTTGTGGCATATGAGAAATTCCCTAAGCCCCGGACCTGTCGATTTTGGTCAAAAATGAAAATTTCAAAAGTGCCCCAGTTTCTGCTTTAAACTTTAGGTACTATCCCAAAATGTATCACTGAGGTGACAGAAGTTGATTTCGGAGCATCATTTTTGAACAGGAGCTTCAACCGTTTTGTGGCATATGAGAAATTCCCTAAGCCCCGGACCTGTCGATTTTGGTCAAAAATGAAAATTTCAAAAGTGCCCCAATTTCTGCTTTAAACATTAGGTAATATCCCAAAATGTATCACTGAGGTGACAGAAGTTGATTTCGGAGCATCATTTTTGAACAGGAGCTTCAACCGTTTTGTGGCATATGAGAAATTCCCTAAGCCCCAGACCTGTCGATTTTGGTCAAAAATGAAAATGTCAAAAGTGCCCCAATTTCTGCTTTAAACTTTAGGTACTATCCCAAAATGTATCACTGAGGTGACAGAAGTTGATTTCGGAGCATCATTTTTGAACAGGAGCTTCAACCATTTTGTGGCATATGAGAAATTCCCTAAGCCCCGGACCTGTCGATTTTGGTCAAAAATGAAAATTTCAAAAGTGCCCCAGTTTCTGCTTTAAACTTTAGGTACTATCCCAAAATGTATCACTGAGGTGACAGAAGTTGATTTCGGAGCATCATTTTTGAACAGGAGCTTCAACCGTTTTGTGGCATATGAGAAATTCCCTAAGCCCCGTCCCTGTCGATTTTGGTCAAAAATGAAAATTTCAAAAGTGCCCCAATTTCTGCTTTAAATTTTAGGTACTATCCCAAAATGTATCACTGAGGTGACAGAAGTTGATTTCGGAGCATCATTTTTGAACAGGAGCTTCAACCGTTTTGTGGCATATGAGAAATTCCCTAAGCCCCGGACCTGTCGATTTTGGTCAAAAATGAAAATTTCAAAAGTGCCCCAGTTTCTGCTTTAAACTTTAGGTACTATCCCAAAATGTATCACTGAGGTGACAGAAGTTGATTTCGGAGCATCATTTTTGAACAGGAGCTTCAACCGTTTTGTGGCATATGAGAAATTCCCTAAGCCCCGGACCTGTCGATTTTGGTCAAAAATTAAAATTTTAAAAGTGCCCCAATTTCTGCTTTAAACTTTAGGTACTATCCCAAAATGTATCACTAAGGTGACAGAAGTTGATTTCGGAGCATCATTTTTGAACAGGAGCTTCAACCGTTTTGTGGCATATGAGAAATTCCCTAAGCCCCGGACCTGTCGATTTTGGTCAAAAATGAAAATTTCAAAAGTGCCCCAATTTCTGCTTTAAACATTAGGTACTATCCCAAAATGTATCACTGAGGTGACAGAAGTTGATTTCGGAGCATCATTTTTGAACAGGAGCTTCAACCGTTTTGTGGCATATGAGAAATTCCCTAAGCCCCAGACCTGTCGATTTTGGTCAAAAATGAAAATGTCAAAAGTGCCCCAATTTCTGCTTTAAACTTTAGGTACTATCCCAAAATGTATCACTGAGGTGACAGAAGTTGATTTCGGAGCATCATTTTTGAACAGGAGCTTCAACCATTTTGTGGCATATTAGAAATTCCCTAAGCCCCGGACCTGTCGATTTTGGTCAAAAATGAAAATTTCAAAAGTGCCCCAGTTTCTGCTTTAAACTTTAGGTACTATCCCAAAATGTATCACTGAGGTGACAGAAGTTGATTTCGGAGCATCATTTTTGAACAGGAGCTTCAACCGTTTTGTGGCATATGAGAAATTCCCTAAGCCCCGGACCTGTCGATTTTGGTCAAAAATGAAAATTTCAAAAGTGCCCCAGTTTCTGCTTTAAACTTTAGGTACTATCCCAAAATGTATCACTGAGGTGAAGAAGTTGATTTCGGAGCATCATTTTTGAACAGGAGCTTCAACCGTTTTGTGGCATATGAGAAATTCCCTAAGCCCCAGACCTGTCGATTTTGGTCAAAAATGAAAATGTCAAAAGTGCCCCAATTTCTGCTTTAAACTTTAGGTACTATCCCAAAATGTATCACTGAGGTGAAGAAGTTGATTTCGGAGCATCATTTTTGAACAGGAGCTTCAACCATTTTGTGGCATATGAGAAATTCCCTAAGCCCCGGACCTGTCGATTTTGGTCAAAAATGAAAATTTCAAAAGTGCCCCAGTTTCTGCTTTAAACTTTAGGTACTATCCCAAAATGTATCACTGAGGTGACAGAAGTTGATTTCGGAGCATCATTTTTGAACAGGAGCTTCAACCGTTTTGTGGCATATGAGAAATTCCCTAAGCCCCGGACCTGTCGATTTTGGTCAAAAATGAAAATTTCAAAAGTGCCCCAATTCCTGCTTTAAACATTAGGTAATATCCCAAAATGTATCACTGAGGTGACAGAAGTTGATTTCGGAGCATCATTTTTGAACAGGAGCTTCAACCATTTTGTGGCATATGAGAAATTCCCTAAGCCCCGGACCTGTCGATTTTGGTCAAAAATGAAAATTTCAAAAGTGCCCCAGTTTCTGCTTTAAACTTTAGGTACTATCCCAAAATGTATCACTGAGGTGACAGAAGTTGATTTCGGAGCATCATTTTTGAACAGGAGCTTCAACCATTTTGTGGCATATGAGAAATTCCCTAAGCCCCGGACCTGTCGATTTTGGTCAAAAATGAAAATTTCAAAAGTGCCCCAATTTCTGCTTTAAACTTTAGGTACTATCCCAAAATGTATCACTGAGGTGACAGAAGTTGATTTCGGAGCATCATTTATGAACAGGAGCTTCAACCGTTTTGTGGCATATGAGAAATTCCCTAAGCCCCCGACCTGTCGATTTTGGTCAAAAATGAAAATTTCAAAAGTGCCCCAGTTTCTGCTTTAAACTTTAGGTACTATCCCAAAATGTATCACTGAGGTGACAGAAGTTGATTTCGGAGCATCATTTTTGAACAGGAGCTTCAACCGTTTTGTGGCATATGAGAAATTCCCTAAGCCCCGGACCTGTCGATTTTGGTCAAAAATGAAAATTTCAAAAGTGCCCCAATTTCTGCTTTAAACTTTAGGTACTATCCCAAAATGTATCACTGAGGTGACAGAAGTTGATTTCGGAGCATCATTTTTGAACAGGAGCTTCAACCGTTTTGTGGCATATGAGAAATTCCCTAAGCCCCGGACCTGTCGATTTTGGTCAAAAATGAAAATTTCAAAAGTGCCCCAATTTCTGCTTTAAACTTTAGGTACTATCCCAAAATGTATCACTGAGGTGACAGAAGTTGATTTCGGAGCATCATTTTTGAACAGGAGCTTCAACCGTTTTGTGGCATATGAGAAATTCCCTAAGCCCCAGACCTGTCGATTTTGGTCAAAAATGAAAATGTCAAAAGTGCCCCAATTTCTGCTTTAAACTTTAGGTACTATCCCAAAATGTATCACTGAGGTGAAGAAGTTGATTTCGGAGCATCATTTTTGAACAGGAGCTTCAACCGTTTTGTGGCATATGAGAAATTCCCTAAGCCCCGGACCTGTCGATTTTGGTCAAAAATGAAAATTTCAAAAGTGCCCCAGTTTCTGCTTTAAACTTTAGGTACTATCCCAAAATGTATCACTGAGGTGACAGAAGTTGATTTCGGAGCATTATTTTTGAACAGGAGCTTCAACCGTTTTGTGGCATATGAGAAATTCCCTAAGCCCCGGACCTGTCGATTTTGGTCAAAAATGAAAATTTCAAAAGTGCCCCAGTTTCTGCTTTAAACTTTAGGTACTATCCCAAAATGTATCACTGAGGTGACAGAAGTTGATTTCGGAGCATCATTTTTGAACAGGAGCTTCAACCGTTTTGTGGCATATGAGAAATTCCCTAAGCCCCGGACCTGTCGATTTTGGTCAAAAATGAAAATTTCAAAAGTGCCCCAATTTCTGCTTTAAACTTTAGGTACTATCCCAAAATGTATCACTGAGGTGACAGAAGTTGATTTCGGAGCATCATTTTTGAACAGGAGCTTCAACCATTTTGTGGCATATGAGAAATTCCCTAAGCCCCGGACCTGTCGATTTTGGTCAAAAATGAAAATTTCAAAAGTGCCCCAGTTTCTGCTTTAAACTTTAGGTACTATCCCAAAATGTATCACTGAGGTGACAGAAGTTGATTTCGGAGCATCATTTTTGAACAGGAGCTTCAACCATTTTGTGGCATATGAGAAATTCCCTAAGCCCCGGACCTGTCGATTTTGGTCAAAAATGAAAATTTCAAAAGTGCCCCAATTTCTGCTTTAAACTTTAGGTACTATCCCAAAATGTATCACTGAGGTGACAGAAGTTGATTTCGGAGCATCATTTATGAACAGGAGCTTCAACCGTTTTGTGGCATATGAGAAATTCCCTAAGCCCCCGACCTGTCGATTTTGGTCAAAAATGAAAATTTCAAAAGTGCCCCAGTTTCTGCTTTAAACTTTAGGTACTATCCCAAAATGTATCACTGAGGTGACAGAAGTTGATTTCGGAGCATCATTTTTGAACAGGAGCTTCAACCGTTTTGTGGCATATGAGAAATTCCCTAAGCCCCGGACCTGTCGATTTTGGTCAAAAATGAAAATTTCAAAAGTGCCCCAATTTCTGCTTTAAACTTTAGGTACTATCCCAAAATGTATCACTGAGGTGACAGAAGTTGATTTCGGAGCATCATTTTTGAACAGGAGCTTCAACCGTTTTGTGGCATATGAGAAATTCCCTAAGCCCCGGACCTGTCGATTTTGGTCAAAAATGAAAATTTCAAAAGTGCCCCAATTTCTGCTTTAAACTTTAGGTACTATCCCAAAATGTATCACTGAGGTGACAGAAGTTGATTTCGGAGCATCATTTTTGAACAGGAGCTTCAACCGTTTTGTGGCATATGAGAAATTCCCTAAGCCCCAGACCTGTCGATTTTGGTCAAAAATGAAAATGTCAAAAGTGCCCCAATTTCTGCTTTAAACTTTAGGTACTATCCCAAAATGTATCACTGAGGTGAAGAAGTTGATTTCGGAGCATCATTTTTGAACAGGAGCTTCAACCGTTTTGTGGCATATGAGAAATTCCCTAAGCCCCGGACCTGTCGATTTTGGTCAAAAATGAAAATTTCAAAAGTGCCCCAGTTTCTGCTTTAAACTTTAGGTACTATCCCAAAATGTATCACTGAGGTGACAGAAGTTGATTTCGGAGCATTATTTTTGAACAGGAGCTTCAACCGTTTTGTGGCATATGAGAAATTCCCTAAGCCCCGGACCTGTCGATTTTGGTCAAAAATGAAAATTTCAAAAGTGCCCCAGTTTCTGCTTTAAACTTTAGGTACTATCCCAAAATGTATCACTGAGGTGACAGAAGTTGATTTCGGAGCATCATTTTTGAACAGGAGCTTCAACCGTTTTGTGGCATATGAGAAATTCCCTAAGCCCCGGACCTGTCGATTTTGGTCAAAAATGAAAATTTCAAAAGTGCCCCAATTTCTGCTTTAAACTTTAGGTACTATCCCAAAATGTATCACTGAGGTGACAGAAGTTGATTTCGGAGCATCATTTATGAACAGGAGCTTCAACCGTTTTGTGGCATATGAGAAATTCCCTAAGCCCCCGACCTGTCGATTTTGGTCAAAAATGAAAATTTCAAAAGTGCCCCAATTTCTGCTTTAAACTTTAGGTACTATCCCAAAATGTATCACTGAGGTGACAGAAGTTGATTTCGGAGCATCATTTTTGAACAGGAGCTTCAACCGTTTTGTGGCATATGAGAAATTCCCTAAGCCCCGGACCTGTCGATTTTGGTCAAAAATGAAAATTTCAAAAGTGCCCCAATTTCTGCTTTAAACTTTAGGTACTATCCCAAAATGTATCACTGAGGTGACAGAAGTTGATTTCGGAGCATCATTTTTGAACAGGAGCTTCAACCGTTTTGTGGCATATGAGAAATTCCCTAAGCCCCAGACCTGTCGATTTTGGTCAAAAATGAAAATGTCAAAAGTGCCCCAATTTCTGCTTTAAACTTTAGGTACTATCCCAAAATGTATCACTGAGGTGAAGAAGTTGATTTCGGAGCATCATTTTTGAACAGGAGCTTCAACCGTTTTGTGGCATATGAGAAATTCCCTAAGCCCCGGACCTGTCGATTTTGGTCAAAAATGAAAATTTCAAAAGTGCCCCAGTTTCTGCTTTAAACTTTAGGTACTATCCCAAAATGTATCACTGAGGTGACAGAAGTTGATTTCGGAGCATTATTTTTGAACAGGAGCTTCAACCGTTTTGTGGCATATGAGAAATTCCCTAAGCCCCGGACCTGTCGATTTTGGTCAAAAATGAAAATTTCAAAAGTGCCCCAATTTCTGCTTTAAATTTTAGGTACTATCCCAAAATGTATCACTGAGGTGACAGAAGTTGATTTCGGAGCATCATTTTTGAACCGGAGCTTCAACCGTTTTGTGGCATATGAGAAATTCCCTAAGCCCCAGACCTGTCGATTTTGGTCAAAAATGAAAATTTCAAAAGTGCCCCAATTTCTGCTTTAAACTTTAGGTACTATCCCAAAATGTATCACTGAGGTGACAGAAGTTGATTTCGGAGCATCATTTTTGAACAGGAGCTTCAACCGTTTTGTGGCATATGAGAAATTCCCTAAGCCCCAGACCTGTCGATTTTGGTCAAAAATGAAAATGTCAAAAGTGCCCCAATTTCTGCTTTAAACTTTAGGTACTATCCCAAAATGTATCACTGAGGTGACAGAAGTTGATTTCGGAGCATCATTTTTGAACAGGAGCTTCAACCATTTTGTGGCATATGAGAAATTCCCTAAGCCCCGGACCTGTCGATTTTGGTCAAAAATGAAAATTTCAAAAGTGCCCCAGTTTCTGCTTTAAACTTTAGGTACTATCCCAAAATGTATCACTGAGGTGACAGAAGTTGATTTCGGAGCATCATTTTTGAACAGGAGCTTCAACCGTTTTGTGGCATATGAGCAATTCTCTAAGCCCCGGTCCTGTCGATTTTGGTCAAAAATGAAAATTTCAAAAGTGCCCCAATTTCTGCTTTAAACATTAGGTAATATTCCAAAATGTATCACTGAGGTGACAGAAGTTGATTTCGGAGCATCATTTTGAACAGGAGCTTCAACCGTTTTGTGGCATATGAGAAATTCCCTAAGCCCCAGACCTGTCGATTTTGGTCAAAAATGAAAATGTCAAAAGTGCCCCAATTTCTGCTTTAAACTTTAGGTACTATCCCAAAATGTATCACTGAGGTGACAGAAGTTGATTTCGGAGCATCATTTTTGAACAGGAGCTTCAACCATTTTGTGGCATATGAGAAATTCCCTAAGCCCCGGACCTGTCGATTTTGGTCAAAAATGAAAATTTCAAAAGTGCCCCAGTTTCTGCTTTAAACTTTAGGTACTATCCCAAAATGTATCACTGAGGTGACAGAAGTTGATTTCGGAGCATCATTTTTGAACAGGAGCTTCAACCGTTTTGTGGCATATGAGAAATTCCCTAAGCCCCGGACCTGTCGATTTTGGTCAAAAATGAAAATTTCAAAAGTGCCCCAATTTCTGCTTTAAACTTTAGGTACTATCCCAAAATGTATCACTGAGGTGACAGAAGTTGATTTCGGAGCATCATTTTTGAACAGGAGCTTCAACCGTTTTGTGGCATATGAGAAATTCCCTAAGCCCCGGACCTGTCGATTTTGGTCAAAAATGAAAATTTCAAAAGTGCCCCAGTTTCTGCTTTAAACTTTAGGTACTATCCCAAAATGTATCACTGAGGTGACAGAAGTTGATTTCGGAGCATTATTTTTGAACAGGAGCTTCAACCGTTTTGTGGCATATGAGAAATTCCCTAAGCCCCGGACCTGTCGATTTTGGTCAAAAATGAAAATTTCAAAAGTGCCCCAATTTCTGCTTTAAACTTTAGGTACTATCCCAAAATGTATCACTGAGGTGACAGAAGTTGATTTCGGAGCATCATTTTTGAACAGGAGCTTCAACCATTTTGTGGCATATGAGAAATTCCCTAAGCCCCGGACCTGTCGATTTTGGTCAAAAATGAAAATTTCAAAAGTGCCCCAATTTCTGCTTTAAACTTTAGGTACTATCCCAAAATGTATCACTGAGGTGACAGAAGTTGATTTCGGAGCATCATTTTTGAACAGGAGCTTCAACCGTTTTGTGGCATATGAGAAATTCCCTAAGCCCCATACCTGTCGATTTTGGTCAAAAATGAAAATGTCAAAAGTGCCCCAATTTCTGCTTTAAACTTTAGGTACTATCCCAAAATGTATCACTGAGGTGAAGAAGTTGATTTCGGAGCATCATTTTTGAACAGGAGCTTCAACCGTTTTGTGGCGTATGAGAAATTCCCTAAGCCCCGGACCTGTCGATTTTGGTCAAAAATGAAAATTTCAAAAGTGCCCCAGTTTCTGCTTTAAACTTTAGGTACTATCCCAAAATGTATCACTGAGGTGACAGAAGTTGATTTCGGAGCATTATTTTTGAACAGGAGCTTCAACCGTTTTGTGGCATATGAGAAATTCCCTAAGCCCCGGACCTGTCGATTTTGGTCAAAAATGAAAATTTCAAAAGTGCCCCAATTTCTGCTTTAAATTTTAGGTACTATCCCAAAATGTATCACTGAGGTGACAGAAGTTGATTTCGGAGCATCATTTTTGAACCGGAGCTTCAACCGTTTTGTGGCATATGAGAAATTCCCTAAGCCCCAGACCTGTCGATTTTGGTCAAAAATGAAAATTTCAAAAGTGCCCCAATTTCTGCTTTAAACTTTAGGTACTATCCCAAAATGTATCACTGAGGTGACAGAAGTTGATTTCGGAGCATCATTTTTGAACAGGAGCTTCAACCGTTTTGTGGCATATGAGAAATTCCCTAAGCCCCAGACCTGTCGATTTTGGTCAAAAATGAAAATGTCAAAAGTGCCCCAATTTCTGCTTTAAACTTTAGGTACTATCCCAAAATGTATCACTGAGGTGACAGAAGTTGATTTCGGAGCATCATTTTTGAACAGGAGCTTCAACCATTTTGTGGCATATGAGAAATTCCCTAAGCCCCGGACCTGTCGATTTTGGTCAAAAATGAAAATTTCAAAAGTGCCCCAGTTTCTGCTTTAAACTTTAGGTACTATCCCAAAATGTATCACTGAGGTGACAGAAGTTGATTTCGGAGCATCATTTTTGAACAGGAGCTTCAACCGTTTTGTGGCATATGAGCAATTCTCTAAGCCCCGGTCCTGTCGATTTTGGTCAAAAATGAAAATTTCAAAAGTGCCCCAATTTCTGCTTTAAACATTAGGTAATATTCCAAAATGTATCACTGAGGTGACAGAAGTTGATTTCGGAGCATCATTTTGAACAGGAGCTTCAACCGTTTTGTGGCATATGAGAAATTCCCTAAGCCCCAGACCTGTCGATTTTGGTCAAAAATGAAAATGTCAAAAGTGCCCCAATTTCTGCTTTAAACTTTAGGTACTATCCCAAAATGTATCACTGAGGTGACAGAAGTTGATTTCGGAGCATCATTTTTGAACAGGAGCTTCAACCATTTTGTGGCATATGAGAAATTCCCTAAGCCCCGGACCTGTCGATTTTGGTCAAAAATGAAAATTTCAAAAGTGCCCCAGTTTCTGCTTTAAACTTTAGGTACTATCCCAAAATGTATCACTGAGGTGACAGAAGTTGATTTCGGAGCATCATTTTTGAACAGGAGCTTCAACCGTTTTGTGGCATATGAGAAATTCCCTAAGCCCCGGACCTGTCGATTTTGGTCAAAAATGAAAATTTCAAAAGTGCCCCAATTTCTGCTTTAAACTTTAGGTACTATCCCAAAATGTATCACTGAGGTGACAGAAGTTGATTTCGGAGCATCATTTTTGAACAGGAGCTTCAACCGTTTTGTGGCATATGAGAAATTCCCTAAGCCCCGGACCTGTCGATTTTGGTCAAAAATGAAAATTTCAAAAGTGCCCCAGTTTCTGCTTTAAACTTTAGGTACTATCCCAAAATGTATCACTGAGGTGACAGAAGTTGATTTCGGAGCATTATTTTTGAACAGGAGCTTCAACCGTTTTGTGGCATATGAGAAATTCCCTAAGCCCCGGACCTGTCGATTTTGGTCAAAAATGAAAATTTCAAAAGTGCCCCAATTTCTGCTTTAAACTTTAGGTACTATCCCAAAATGTATCACTGAGGTGACAGAAGTTGATTTCGGAGCATCATTTTTGAACAGGAGCTTCAACCATTTTGTGGCATATGAGAAATTCCCTAAGCCCCGGACCTGTCGATTTTGGTCAAAAATGAAAATTTCAAAAGTGCCCCAGTTTCTGCTTTAAACTTTAGGTACTATCCCAAAATGTATCACTGAGGTGACAGAAGTTGATTTCGGAGCATCATTTTTGAACAGGAGCTTCAACCGTTTTGTGGCATATGAGCAATTCTCTAAGCCCCGGTCCTGTCGATTTTGGTCAAAAATGAAAATTTCAAAAGTGCCCCAATTTCTGCTTTAAACATTAGGTAATATTCCAAAATGTATCACTGAGGTCACAGAAGTTGATTTCGGAGCATCATTTTTGAACAGGAGCTTCAACCGTTTTGTGGCATATGAGAAATTCCCTAAGCCCCAGACCTGTCGATTTTGGTCAAAAATGAAAATGTCAAAAGTGCCCCAATTTCTGCTTTAAACTTTAGGTACTATCCCAAAATGTATCACTGAGGTGACAGAAGTTGATTTCGGAGCATCATTTTTGAACAGGAGCTTCAACCATTTTGTGGCATATGAGAAATTCCCTAAGCCCCGGACCTGTCGATTTTGGTCAAAAATGAAAATTTCAAAAGTGCCCCAATTTCTGCTTTAAACTTTAGGTACTATCCCAAAATGTATCACTGAGGTGACAGAAGTTGATTTCGGAGCATCATTTATGAACAGGAGCTTCAACCGTTTTGTGGCATATGAGAAATTCCCTAAGCCCCCGACCTGTCGATTTTGGTCAAAAATGAAAATTTCAAAAGTGCCCCAGTTTCTGCTTTAAACTTTAGGTACTATCCCAAAATGTATCACTGAGGTGACAGAAGTTGATTTCGGAGCATCATTTTTGAACAGGAGCTTCAACCGTTTTGTGGCATATGAGAAATTCCCTAAGCCCCGGACCTGTCGATTTTGGTCAAAAATGAAAATTTCAAAAGTGCCCCAATTCCTGCTTTAAACATTAGGTAATATCCCAAAATGTATCACTGAGGTGACAGAAGTTGATTTCGGAGCATCATTTTTGAACAGGAGCTTCAACCATTTTGTGGCATATGAGAAATTCCCTAAGCCCCGGACCTGTCGATTTTGGTCAAAAATGAAAATTTCAAAAGTGCCCCAGTTTCTGCTTTAAACTTTAGGTACTATCCCAAAATGTATCACTGAGGTGACAGAAGTTGATTTCGGAGCATCATTTTTGAACAGGAGCTTCAACCATTTTGTGGCATATGAGAAATTCCCTAAGCCCCGGACCTGTCGATTTTGGTCAAAAATGAAAATTTCAAAAGTGCCCCAATTTCTGCTTTAAACTTTAGGTACTATCCCAAAATGTATCACTGAGGTGACAGAAGTTGATTTCGGAGCATCATTTATGAACAGGAGCTTCAACCGTTTTGTGGCATATGAGAAATTCCCTAAGCCCCCGACCTGTCGATTTTGGTCAAAAATGAAAATTTCAAAAGTGCCCCAGTTTCTGCTTTAAACTTTAGGTACTATCCCAAAATGTATCACTGAGGTGACAGAAGTTGATTTCGGAGCATCATTTTTGAACAGGAGCTTCAACCGTTTTGTGGCATATGAGAAATTCCCTAAGCCCCGGACCTGTCGATTTTGGTCAAAAATGAAAATTTCAAAAGTGCCCCAATTTCTGCTTTAAACTTTAGGTACTATCCCAAAATGTATCACTGAGGTGACAGAAGTTGATTTCGGAGCATCATTTTTGAACAGGAGCTTCAACCGTTTTGTGGCATATGAGAAATTCCCTAAGCCCCGGACCTGTCGATTTTGGTCAAAAATGAAAATTTCAAAAGTGCCCCAATTTCTGCTTTAAACTTTAGGTACTATCCCAAAATGTATCACTGAGGTGACAGAAGTTGATTTCGGAGCATCATTTTTGAACAGGAGCTTCAACCGTTTTGTGGCATATGAGAAATTCCCTAAGCCCCAGACCTGTCGATTTTGGTCAAAAATGAAAATGTCAAAAGTGCCCCAATTTCTGCTTTAAACTTTAGGTACTATCCCAAAATGTATCACTGAGGTGAAGAAGTTGATTTCGGAGCATCATTTTTGAACAGGAGCTTCAACCGTTTTGTGGCATATGAGAAATTCCCTAAGCCCCGGACCTGTCGATTTTGGTCAAAAATGAAAATTTCAAAAGTGCCCCAGTTTCTGCTTTAAACTTTAGGTACTATCCCAAAATGTATCACTGAGGTGACAGAAGTTGATTTCGGAGCATTATTTTTGAACAGGAGCTTCAACCGTTTTGTGGCATATGAGAAATTCCCTAAGCCCCGGACCTGTCGATTTTGGTCAAAAATGAAAATTTCAAAAGTGCCCCAGTTTCTGCTTTAAACTTTAGGTACTATCCCAAAATGTATCACTGAGGTGACAGAAGTTGATTTCGGAGCATCATTTTTGAACAGGAGCTTCAACCGTTTTGTGGCATATGAGAAATTCCCTAAGCCCCGGACCTGTCGATTTTGGTCAAAAATGAAAATTTCAAAAGTGCCCCAATTTCTGCTTTAAACTTTAGGTACTATCCCAAAATGTATCACTGAGGTGACAGAAGTTGATTTCGGAGCATCATTTTTGAACAGGAGCTTCAACCATTTTGTGGCATATGAGAAATTCCCTAAGCCCCGGACCTGTCGATTTTGGTCAAAAATGAAAATTTCAAAAGTGCCCCAGTTTCTGCTTTAAACTTTAGGTACTATCCCAAAATGTATCACTGAGGTGACAGAAGTTGATTTCGGAGCATCATTTTTGAACAGGAGCTTCAACCATTTTGTGGCATATGAGAAATTCCCTAAGCCCCGGACCTGTCGATTTTGGTCAAAAATGAAAATTTCAAAAGTGCCCCAATTTCTGCTTTAAACATTAGGTAATATCCCAAAATGTATCACTGAGGTGACAGAAGTTGATTTCGGAGCATCATTTTTGAACAGGAGCTTCAACCGTTTTGTGGCATATGAGAAATTCCCTAAGCCCCAGACCTGTCGATTTTGGTCAAAAATGAAAATGTCAAAAGTGCCCCAATTTCTGCTTTAAACATTAGGTAATATCCCAAAATGTATCACTGAGGTGACAGAAGTTGATTTCGGAGCATCATTTTTGAACAGGAGCTTCAACCGTTTTGTGGCATATGAGAAATTCCCTAAGCCCCAGACCTGTCGATTTTGGTCAAAAATGAAAATGTCAAAAGTGCCCCAATTTCTGCTTTAAACTTTAGGTACTATCCCAAAATGTATCACTGAGGTGAAGAAGTTGATTTCGGAGCATCATTTTTGAACAGGAGCTTCAACCGTTTTGTGGCATATGAGAAATTCCCTAAGCCCCGGACCTGTCGATTTTGGTCAAAAATGAAAATTTCAAAAGTGCCCCAGTTTCTGCTTTAAACTTTAGGTACTATCCCAAAATGTATCACTGAGGTGACAGAAGTTGATTTCGGAGCATTATTTTTGAACAGGAGCTTCAACCGTTTTGTGGCATATGAGAAATTCCCTAAGCCCCGGACCTGTCGATTTTGGTCAAAAATGAAAATTTCAAAAGTGCCCCAGTTTCTGCTTTAAACTTTAGGTACTATCCCAAAATGTATCACTGAGGTGACAGAAGTTGATTTCGGAGCATCATTTTTGAACAGGAGCTTCAACCGTTTTGTGGCATATGAGAAATTCCCTAAGCCCCGGACCTGTCGATTTTGGTCAAAAATGAAAATTTCAAAAGTGCCCCAATTTCTGCTTTAAACTTTAGGTACTATCCCAAAATGTATCACTGAGGTGACAGAAGTTGATTTCGGAGCATCATTTTTGAACAGGAGCTTCAACCATTTTGTGGCATATGAGAAATTCCCTAAGCCCCGGACCTGTCGATTTTGGTCAAAAATGAAAATTTCAAAAGTGCCCCAGTTTCTGCTTTAAACTTTAGGTACTATCCCAAAATGTATCACTGAGGTGACAGAAGTTGATTTCGGAGCATCATTTTTGAACAGGAGCTTCAACCATTTTGTGGCATATGAGAAATTCCCTAAGCCCCGGACCTGTCGATTTTGGTCAAAAATGAAAATTTCAAAAGTGCCCCAATTTCTGCTTTAAACTTTAGGTACTATCCCAAAATGTATCACTGAGGTGACAGAAGTTGATTTCGGAGCATCATTTATGAACAGGAGCTTCAACCGTTTTGTGGCATATGAGAAATTCCCTAAGCCCCCGACCTGTCGATTTTGGTCAAAAATGAAAATTTCAAAAGTGCCCCAGTTTCTGCTTTAAACTTTAGGTACTATCCCAAAATGTATCACTGAGGTGACAGAAGTTGATTTCGGAGCATCATTTTTGAACAGGAGCTTCAACCGTTTTGTGGCATATGAGAAATTCCCTAAGCCCCAGACCTGTCGATTTTGGTCAAAAATGAAAATGTCAAAAGTGCCCCAATTTCTGCTTTAAACTTTAGGTACTATCCCAAAATGTATCACTGAGGTGAAGAAGTTGATTTCGGAGCATCATTTTTGAACAGGAGCTTCAACCGTTTTGTGGCATATGAGAAATTCCCTAAGCCCCGGACCTGTCGATTTTGGTCAAAAATGAAAATTTCAAAAGTGCCCCAGTTTCTGCTTTAAACTTTAGGTACTATCCCAAAATGTATCACTGAGGTGACAGAAGTTGATTTCGGAGCATTATTTTTGAACAGGAGCTTCAACCGTTTTGTGGCATATGAGAAATTCCCTAAGCCCCGGACCTGTCGATTTTGGTCAAAAATGAAAATTTCAAAAGTGCCCCAGTTTCTGCTTTAAACTTTAGGTACTATCCCAAAATGTATCACTGAGGTGACAGAAGTTGATTTCGGAGCATCATTTTTGAACAGGAGCTTCAACCGTTTTGTGGCATATGAGAAATTCCCTAAGCCCCGGACCTGTCGATTTTGGTCAAAAATGAAAATTTCAAAAGTGCCCCAATTTCTGCTTTAAACTTTAGGTACTATCCCAAAATGTATCACTGAGGTGACAGAAGTTGATTTCGGAGCATCATTTATGAACAGGAGCTTCAACCGTTTTGTGGCATATGAGAAATTCCCTAAGCCCCCGACCTGTCGATTTTGGTCAAAAATGAAAATTTCAAAAGTGCCCCAGTTTCTGCTTTAAACTTTAGGTACTATCCCAAAATGTATCACTGAGGTGACAGAAGTTGATTTCGGAGCATCATTTTTGAACAGGAGCTTCAACCATTTTGTGGCATATGAGAAATTCCCTAAGCCCCGGACCTGTCGATTTTGGTCAAAAATGAAAATTTCAAAAGTGCCCCAGTTTCTGCTTTAAACTTTAGGTACTATCCCAAAATGTATCACTGAGGTGACAGAAGTTGATTTCGGAGCATCATTTTTGAACAGGAGCTTCAACCGTTTTGTGGCATATGAGAAATTCCCTAAGCCCCGTCCCTGTCGATTTTGGTCAAAAATGAAAATTTCAAAAGTGCCCCAATTTCTGCTTTAAATTTTAGGTACTATCCCAAAATGTATCACTGAGGTGACAGAAGTTGATTTCGGAGCATCATTTTTGAACAGGAGCTTCAACCGTTTTGTGGCATATGAGAAATTCCCTAAGCCCCGGACCTGTCGATTTTGGTCAAAAATGAAAATTTCAAAAGTGCCCCAATTTCTGCTTTAAACTTTAGGTACTATCCCAAAATGTATCACTGAGGTGACAGAAGTTGATTTCGGAGCATCATTTTTGAATAGGAGCTTCAACCGTTTTGTGGCATATGAGAAATTCCCTAAGCCCCGGACCTGTCGATTTTGGTCAAAAATTAAAATTTTAAAAGTGCCCCAATTTCTGCTTTAAACTTTAGGTACTATCCCAAAATGTATCACTAAGGTGACAGAAGTTAATTTCGGAGCATCATTTTTGAACAGGAGCTTCAACCGTTTTGTGGCATATGAGAAATTCCCTAAGCCCCGGACCTGTCGATTTTGGTCAAAAATGAAAATTTCAAAAGTGCCCCAATTTCTGCTTTAAACATTAGGTACTATCCCAAAATGTATCACTGAGGTGACAGAAGTTGATTTCGGAGCATCATTTTTGAACAGGAGCTTCAACCGTTTTGTGGCATATGAGAAATTCCCTAAGCCCCAGACCTGTCGATTTTGGTCAAAAATGAAAATGTCAAAAGTGCCCCAATTTCTGCTTTAAACTTTAGGTACTATCCCAAAATGTATCACTGAGGTGACAGAAGTTGATTTCGGAGCATCATTTTTGAACAGGAGCTTCAACCATTTTGTGGCATATTAGAAATTCCCTAAGCCCCGGACCTGTCGATTTTGGTCAAAAATGAAAATTTCAAAAGTGCCCCAGTTTCTGCTTTAAACTTTAGGTACTATCCCAAAATGTATCACTGAGGTGACAGAAGTTGATTTCGGAGCATCATTTTTGAACAGGAGCTTCAACCGTTTTGTGGCATATGAGAAATTCCCTGAGCCCCGGACCTGTCGATTTTGGTCAAAAATGAAAATTTCAAAAGTGCCCCAATTTCTGCTTTAAATTTTAGGTACTATCCCAAAATGTATCACTGAGGTGACAGAAGTTGATTTCGGAGCATCATTTTTGAACAGGAGCTTCAACCGTTTTGTGGCATATGAGAAATTCCCTAAGCCCCGGACCTGTCGATTTTGGTCAAAAATGAAAATTTCAAAAGTGCCCCAATTTCTGCTTTAAACTTGAGGTACTATCCCAAAATGTATCACTGAGGTGACAGAAGTTGATTTCGGAGCATCATTTTTGAACAGGAGCTTCAACCGTTTTGTGGCATATGAGAAATTCCCTAAGCCCCGGACCTGTCGATTTTGGTCAAAAATGAAAATTTCAAAAGTGCCCCAATTTCTGCTTTAAACTTTAGGTACTATCCCAAAATGTATCACTAAGGTGACAGAAGTTGATTTCGGAGCATCATTTTTGAATAGAAGCTTCAAAGGTTTTGTGGCATAAGAGAAATTCCCTAAGCCCCGGACCTGTCGATTTTGGTCAAAAATGAAAATTTCAAAAGTGCCCCAATTTCTGCTTTAAACATTAGGTACTATCTCAAAATGTATCACTGAGGTGACAGAAGTTAATTTCGGAGCATCATTTTTGAACAGGAGCTTCAACCGTTTTGTGGCATATGAGAAATTCCCTAAGCCCCGGACCTGTCGATTTTGGTCAAAAATGAAAATTTCAAAAGTGCCCCAATTTCTGCTTTAAACTTTAGGTACTATCCCAAAATGTATCACTGAGGTGACAGAAGTTGATTTCGGAGCATCATTTTTGAACAGGAGCTTCAACCGTTTTGTGGCATATGAGAAATACCCTAAGCCCCGGACCTGTCAATTTTGGTCAAAAATGAAAATTTCAAAAGTGCCCCAATTTCTGCTTTAAACTTTAGGTACTATCCCAAAATGTATCACTGAGGTGACAGAAGTTGATTTCGGAGCATCATTTTTTAACAGGAGCTTCAACCGTTTTGTGGCATATGAGAAATTCCCTAAGCCCCGGACCTGTCGATTTTGGTCAAAAATGAAAATGTCAAAAGTGCCCCAATTTCTGCTTTAAACTTTAGGTACTATCCCAAAATGTATCACTGAGGTGACAGAAGTTGATTTCGGAGCATCATTTTTGAACAGGAGCTTCAACCGTTTTGTGGCATATGAGAAATTCCCTAAGCCCCGGACCTGTCGATTTTGGTCAAAAATGAAAATTTCAAAAGTGCCCCAATTTCTGCTTTAAACTTTAGGTACTATCCCAAAATGTATCACTGAGGTGACAGAAGTTGATTTCGGAGCATCATTTTTGAACAGGAGCTTCAACCGTTTTGTGGCATATGAGAAATACCCTAAGCCCCGGACCTGTCGATTTTGGTCAAAAATGAAAATTTCAAAAGTGCCCCAATTTCTGCTTTAAACTTTAGGTACTATCCCAAAATGTATCACTGAGGTGACAGAAGTTGATTTCGGAGCATCATTTTTGAACAGGAGCTTCAACCGTTTTGTGGCATATGAGAAATTCCCTAAGCCCCGGACCTGTCGATTTTGGTCAAAAATGAAAATTTCAAAAGTGCCCCAATTTCTGCTTTAAACATTAGGTACTATCCCAAAATGTATCACTGAGGTGACAGAAGTTGATTTCGGAGCATCATTTTTGAACAGGAGCTTCAACCGTTTTGTGGCATATGAGAAATTCCCTAAGCCCCGGACCTGTCGATTTTGGTCAAAAATGAAAATTTCAAAAGTGCCCCAGTTTCTGCTTTAAACTTTAGGTACTATCCCAAAATGTATCACTGAGGTGACAGAAGTTGATTTCGGAGCATCATTTTTTAACAGGAGCTTCAACCGTTTTGTGGCATATGAGAAATTCCCTAAGCCCCGGACCTGTCGATTTTGGTCAAAAATGAAAATTTCAAAAGTGCCCCAATTTCTGCTTTAAACATTAGGTAATATCCCAAAATGTATCACTGAGGTGACAGAAGTTGATTTCGGAGCATCATTTTTGAACAGGAGCTTCAACCGTTTTGTGGCATATGAGAAATTCCCTAAGCCCCAGACCTGTCGATTTTGGTCAAAAATGAAAATGTCAAAAGTGCCCCAATTTCTGCTTTAAACTTTAGGTACTATCCCAAAATGTATCACTGAGGTGACAGAAGTTGATTTCGGAGCATCATTTTTGAACAGGAGCTTCAACCATTTTGTGGCATATGAGAAATTCCCTAAGCCCCGGACCTGTCGATTTTGGTCAAAAATGAAAATTTCAAAAGTGCCCCAGTTTCTGCTTTAAACTTTAGGTACTATCCCAAAATGTATCACTGAGGTGACAGAAGTTGATTTCGGAGCATCATTTTTGAACAGGAGCTTCAACCGTTTTGTGGCATATGAGAAATTCCCTAAGCCCCGGACCAGTCAATTTTGGTCAAAAATGAAAATTTCAAAAGTGCCCCAATTTCTGCTTTAAATTTTAGGTACTATCCCAAAATGTATCACTGAGGTGACAGAAGTTGATTTCGGAGCATCATTTTTGAACAGGAGCTTCAACCGTTTTGTGGCATATGAGAAATTCCCTAAGCCCCGGACCTGTCGATTTTGGTCAAAAATGAAAATTTCAAAAGTGCCCCAATTTCTGCTTTAAACATTAGGTACTATCCCAAAATGTATCACTGAGGTGACAGAAGTTGATTTCGGAGCATCATTTTTGAACAGGAGCTTCAACCGTTTTGTGGCATATGAGAAATTCCCTAGGCCCCAGACCTGTCGATTTTGGTCAAAAATGAAAATGTCAAAAGTGCCCCAATTTCTGCTTTAAACTTTAGGTACTATCCCAAAATGTATCACTGAGGTGACAGAAGTTGATTTCGGAGCATCATTTTTGAACAGGAGCTTCAACCATTTTGTGGCATATTAGAAATTCCTTAAGCCCCGGACCTGTCGATTTTGGTCAAAAATGAAAATTTCAAAAGTGCCCCAGTTTCTGCTTTAAACTTTAGGTACTATCCCAAAATGTATCACTGAGGTGACAGAAGTTGATTTCGGAGCATCATTTTTGAACAGGAGCTTCAACCGTTTTGTGGCATATGAGAAATTCCCTGAGCCCCGGACCTGTCGATTTTGGTCAAAAATGAAAATTTCAAAAGTGCCCCAATTTCTGCTTTAAATTTTAGGTACTATCCCAAAATGTATCACTGAGGTGACAGAAGTTGATTTCGGAGCATCATTTTTGAACAGGAGCTTCAACCGTTTTGTGGCATATGGGAAATTCCCTAAGCCCCGGACCTGTCGATTTTGGTCAAAAATGAAAATTTCAAAAGTGCCCCAATTTCTGCTTTAAACTTTAGGTACTATCCCAAAATGTATCACTGAGGTGACAGAAGTTGATTTCGGAGCATCATTTTTGAACAGGAGCTTCAACCATTTTGTGGCATATGAGAAATTCCCTAAGCCCCGGACCTGTCGATTTTGGTCAAAAATGAAAATTTCAAAAGTGCCCCAGTTTCTGCTTTAAACTTTAGGTACTATCCCAAAATGTATCACTGAGGTGACAGAAGTTGATTTCGGAGCATCATTTTTGAACAGGAGCTTCAACCGTTTTGTGGCATATGAGAAATTCCCTAAGCCCCGGACCTGTCGATTTTGGTCAAAAATGAAAATTTCAAAAGTGCCCCAATTTCTGCTTTAAATTTTAGGTACTATCCCAAAATGTATCACTGAGGTGACAGAAGTTGATTTCGGAGCATCATTTTTGAACAGGAGCTTCAACCGTTTTGTGGCATATGAGAAATTCCCTAAGCCCCAGACCTGTCGATTTTGGTCAAAAATGAAAATTTCAAAAGTGCCCCAATTTCTGCTTTAAACTTTAGGTACTATCCCAAAATGTATCACTGAGGTGACAGAAGTTGATTTCGGAGCATCATTTTTGAATAGGAGCTTCAACCGTTTTGTGGCATAAGAGAAATTCCCTAAGCCCCGGACCTGTCGATTTTGGTCAAAAATGAAAATTTCAAAAGTGCCCCAATTTCTGCTTTAAACATTAGGTACTATCCCAAAATGTATCACTGAGGTGACAGAAGTTGATTTCGGAGCATCATTTTTGAACAGGAGCTTCAACCGTTTTGTGGCATATGAGAAATTCCCTAAGCCCCGGACCTGTCGATTTTGGTCAAAAATGAAAATTTCAAAAGTGCCCCAATTTCTGCTTTAAACTTTAGGTACTATCCCAAAATGTATCACTGAGGTGACAGAAGTTGATTTCGGAGCATCATTTTTGAACAGGAGCTTCAACCGTTTTGTGGCATATGAGAAATTCCCTAAGCCCCGGACCTGTCGATTTTGGTCAAAAATTAAAATGTCAAAAGTGCCCCAATTTCTGCTTTAAACTTTAGGTACTATCCCAAAATGTATCACTGAGGTGACAGAAGTTGATTTCGGAGCATCATTTTTGAACAGGAGCTTCAACCGTTTTGTGGCATATGAGAAATTCCCTAAGCCCCGGACCTGTCGATTTTGGTCAAAAATGAAAATTTCAAAAGTGCCCCAGTTTCTGCTTTAAACTTTAGGTACTATCCCAAAATGTATCACTGAGGTGACAGAAGTTGATTTCGGAGCATCATTTTTGAACAGGAGCTTCAACCATTTTGTGGCATATGAGAAATTCCCTAAGCCCCAGACCTGTCGATTTTGGTCAAAAATGAAAATTTCAAAAGTGCCCCAATTTCTGCTTTAAATTTTAGGTACTATCCCAAAATGTATCACTGAGGTGACAGAAGTTGATTTCGGAGCATCATTTTTGAACAGGAGCTTCAACCATTTTGAGGCATATGAGAAATTCCCTAAGCCCCGTACCTGTCGATTTTGGTCAAAAATGAAAATTTCAAAAGTGCCCCAATTTCTGCTTTAAACATTAGGTACTATCCCAAAATGTATCACTGAGGTGACAGAAGTTGATTTCGGAGCATCATTTTTGAACAGGAGCTTCAACCGTTTTGTGGCATATGAGAAATTCCCTAAGCCCCGGACCTGTCGATTTTGGTCAAAAATGAAAATTTCAAAAGTGCCCCAATTTCTGCTTTAAACTTTAGGTACTATCCCAAAATGTATCACTGAGGTGACAGAAGTTGATTTCGGAGCATCATTTTTGAACAGGAGCTTCAACCGTTTTGTGGCATATGAGAAATTCCCTAAGCCCCGGACCTGTCGATTTTGGTCAAAAATGAAAATTTCAAAAGTGCCCCAATTTCTGCTTTAAACTTTAGGTACTATCCCAAAATGTATCACTGAGGTGACAGAAGTTGATTTCGGAGCATCATTTTTGAACAGGAGCTTCAACCGTTTTGTGGCATATGAGAAATTCCCTAAGCCCCGGACCTGTCGATTTTGGTCAAAAATGAAAATTTCAAAAGTGCCCCAATTTCTGCTTTAAATTTTAGGTACTATCCCAAAATGTATCACTGAGGTGACAGAAGTTGATTTCGGAGCATCATTTTTGAACAGGAGCTTCAACCATTTTGTGGCATATGAGAAATTCCCTAAGCCCCAGACCTGTCGATTTTGGTCAAAAATGAAAATTTCAAAAGTGCCCCAATTTCTGCTTTAAACTTTAGGTACTATCCCAAAATGTATCACTGAGGTGACAGAAGTTGATTTCGGAGCATCATTTTTGAATAGGAGCTTCAACCGTTTTGTGGCATAAGAGAAATTCCCTAAGCCCCGGACCTGTCGATTTTGGTCAAAAATGAAAATTTCAAAAGTGCCCCAATTTCTGCTTTAAACATTAGGTACTATCCCAAAATGTATCACTGAGGTGACAGAAGTTGATTTCGGAGCATCATTTTTGAACAGGAGCTTCAACCGTTTTGTGGCATATGAGAAATTCCCTAAGCCCCGGACCTGTCGATTTTGGTCAAAAATGAAAATTTCAAAAGTGCCCCAATTTCTGCTTTAAACTTTAGGTACTATCCCAAAATGTATCACTGAGGTGACAGAAGTTGATTTCGGAGCATCATTTTTGAACAGGAGCTTCAACCGTTTTGTGGCATATGAGAAATTCCCTAAGCCCCGGACCTGTCGATTTTGGTCAAAAATGAAAATTTCAAAAGTGCCCCAATTTCTGCTTTAAACTTTAGGTACTATCCCAAAATGTATCACTGAGGTGACAGAAGTTGATTTCGGAGCATCATTTTTGAACAGGAGTTTCAACCGTTTTGTGGCATATGAGAAATTCCCTAAGCCCCGGACCTGTCGATTTTGGTCAAAAATGAAAATTTCAAAAGTGCCCCAATTTCTGCTTTAAACATTAGGTACTATCCCAAAATGTATCACTGAGGTGACAGAAGTTGATTTCGGAGCATCATTTTTGAACAGGAGCTTCAACCGTTTTGTGGCATATGAGAAATTCCCTAAG
The DNA here is from genome assembly GCF_028390025.1 of Pseudophryne corroboree. Lineage (NCBI taxonomy): Eukaryota > Metazoa > Chordata > Amphibia > Anura > Myobatrachidae > Pseudophryne > Pseudophryne corroboree. The sequence goes on from NW_026968312.1 coordinate 45,797, forward strand.
CCCCAGACCTGTCGATTTTGGTCAAAAATGAAAATGTCAAAAGTGCCCCAATTTCTGCTTTAAACTTTAGGTACTATCCCAAAATATATCACTGAGGTGACAGAAGTTGATTTCGGAGCATCATTTTTGAACAGGAGCTTCAACCGTTTTGTGGCATATGAGAAATTCCCTAAGCCCCAGACCTGTCGATTTTGGTCAAAAATGAAAATTTCAAAAGTGCCCCAATTTCTGCTTTAAACTTTAGGTACTATCCCAAAATGTATCACTGAGGTGACAGAAGTTGATTTCGGAGCATCATTTTTGAATAGGAGCTTCAACCGTTTTGTGGCATAAGAGAAATTCCCTAAGCCCCGGACCTGTCGATTTTGGTCAAAAATGAAAATTTCAAAAGTGCCCCAATTTCTGCTTTAAACATTAGGTACTATCCCAAAATGTATCACTGAGGTGACAGAAGTTGATTTCGGAGCATCATTTTTGAACAGGAGCTTCAACCGTTTTGTGGCATATGAGAAATTCCCTAAGCCCCGGACCTGTCGATTTTGGTCAAAAATGAAAATTTCAAAAGTGCCCCAATTTCTGCTTTAAACTTTAGGTACTATCCCAAAATGTATCACTGAGGTGACAGAAGTTGATTTCGGAGCATCATTTTTGAACAGGAGCTTCAACCGTTTTGTGGCATATGAGAAATACCCTAAGCCCCGGACCTGTCGATTTTGGTCAAAAATGAAAATTTCAAAAGTGCCCCAATTTCTGCTTTAAACTTTAGGTACTATCCCAAAATGTATCACTGAGGTGACAGAAGTTGATTTCGGAGCATCATTTTTGAACAGGAGCTTCAACCGTTTTGTGGCATATGAGAAATTCCCTAAGCCCCGGACCTGTCGATTTTGGTCAAAAATGAAAATGTCAAAAGTGCCCCAATTTCTGCTTTAAACTTTAGGTACTATCCCAAAATGTATCACTGAGGTGACAGAAGTTGATTTCGGAGCATCATTTTTGAACAGGAGCTTCAACCGTTTTGTGGCATATGAGAAATTCCCTAAGCCCCGGACCTGTCGATTTTGGTCAAAAATGAAAATTTCAAAAGTGCCCCAATTTATGCTTTAAACATTAGGTACTATCCCAAAATGTATCACTGAGGTGACAGAAGTTGATTTCGGAGCATCATTTTTGAACAGGAGCTTCAACCGTTTTGTGGCATATGAGAAATTCCCTAAGCCCCAGACCTGTCGATTTTGGTCAAAAATGAAAATGTCAAAAGTGCCCCAATTTCTGCTTTAAACTTTAGGTACTATCCCAAAATGTATCACTGAGGTGACAGAAGTTGATTTCGGAGCATCATTTTTGAACAGGAGCTTCAACCATTTTGTGGCATATGAGAAATTCCCTAAGACCCGGACCTGTCGATTTTGGTCAAAAATGAAAATTTCAAAAGTGCCCCAGTTTCTGCTTTAAACTTTAGGTACTATCCCAAAATGTATCACTGAGGTGACAGAAGTTGATTTCGGAGCATCATTTTTGAACAGGAGCTTCAACCATTTTGTGGCATATGAGAAATTCCCTAAGCCCCGGACCTGTCGATTTTGGTCAAAAATGAAAATTTCAAAAGTGCCCCAATTTCTGCTTTAAATTTTAGGTACTATCCCAAAATGTATCACTGAGGTGACAGAAGTTGATTTCGGAGCATCATTTTTGAACAGGAGCTTCAACCATTTTGAGGCATATGAGAAATTCCCTAAGCCCCGTACCTGTCGATTTTGGTCAAAAATGAAAATTTCAAAAGTGCCCCAATTTCTGCTTTAAACATTAGGTACTATCCCAAAATGTATCACTGAGGTGACAGAAGTTGATTTCGGAGCATCATTTTTGAACAGGAGCTTCAACCGTTTTGTGGCATATGAGAAATTCCCTAAGCCCCGGACCTGTCGATTTTGGTCAAAAATGAAAATTTCAAAAGTGCCCCAATTTCTGCTTTAAACTTTAGGTACTATCCCAAAATGTATCACTGAGGTGACAGAAGTTGATTTCGGAGCATCATTTTTGAACAGGAGCTTCAACCGTTTTGTGGCATATGAGAAATTCCCTAAGCCCCGGACCTGTCGATTTTGGTCAAAAATGAAAATTTCAAAAGTGCCCCAATTTCTGCTTTAAACTTTAGGTACTATCCCAAAATGTATCACTGAGGTGACAGAAGTTGATTTCGGAGCATCATTTTTGAACAGGAGCTTCAACCGTTTTGAGGCATATGAGAAATTCCCTAAGCCCCGGACCTGTCGATTTTGGTCAAAAATGAAAATTTCAAAAGTGCCCCAATTTCTGCTTTAAATTTTAGGTACTATCCCAAAATGTATCACTGAGGTGACAGAAGTTGATTTCGGAGCATCATTTTTGAACAGGAGCTTCAACCATTTTGTGGCATATGAGAAATTCCCTAAGCCCCAGACCTGTCGATTTTGGTCAAAAATGAAAATTTCAAAAGTGCCCCAATTTCTGCTTTAAACTTTAGGTACTATCCCAAAATGTATCACTGAGGTGACAGAAGTTGATTTCGGAGCATCATTTTTGAACAGGAGCTTCAACCGTTTTGTGGCATATGAGAAATTCCCTAAGCCCCGGACCTGTCGATTTTGGTCAAAAATGAAAATTTCAAAAGTGCCCCAATTTCTGCTTTAAACATTAGGTACTATCCCAAAATGTATCACTGAGGTGACAGAAGTTGATTTCGGAGCATCATTTTTGAACAGGAGCTTCAACCGTTTTGTGGCATATGAGAAATTCCCTAAGCCCCAGACCTGTCGATTTTGGTCAAAAATGAAAATGTCAAAAGTGCCCCAATTTCTGCTTTAAACTTTAGGTACTATCCCAAAATATATCACTGAGGTGACAGAAGTTGATTTCGGAGCATCATTTTTGAACAGGAGCTTCAACCGTTTTGTGGCATATGAGAAATTCCCTAAGCCCCAGACCTGTCGATTTTGGTCAAAAATGAAAATTTCAAAAGTGCCCCAATTTCTGCTTTAAACTTTAGGTACTATCCCAAAATGTATCACTGAGGTGACAGAAGTTGATTTCGGAGCATCATTTTTGAATAGGAGCTTCAACCGTTTTGTGGCATAAGAGAAATTCCCTAAGCCCCGGACCTGTCGATTTTGGTCAAAAATGAAAATTTCAAAAGTGCCCCAATTTCTGCTTTAAACATTAGGTACTATCCCAAAATGTATCACTGAGGTGACAGAAGTTGATTTCGGAGCATCATTTTTGAACAGGAGCTTCAACCGTTTTGTGGCATATGAGAAATTCCCTAAGCCCCGGACCTGTCGATTTTGGTCAAAAATGAAAATTTCAAAAGTGCCCCAATTTCTGCTTTAAACATTAGGTACTATCCCAAAATGTATCACTGAGGTGACAGAAGTTGATTTCGGAGCATCATTTTTGAACAGGAGCTTCAACCGTTTTGTGGCATATGAGAAATTCCCTAAGCCCCAGACCTGTCGATTTTGGTCAAAAATGAAAATGTCAAAAGTGCCCCAATTTCTGCTTTAAACTTTAGGTACTATCCCAAAATGTATCACTGAGGTGACAGAAGTTGATTTCGGAGCATCATTTTTGAACAGGAGCTTCAACCGTTTTGTGGCATATGAGAAATTCCCTAAGCCCCGGACCTGTCGATTTTGGTCAAAAATGAAAATGTCAAAAGTGCCCCAATTTCTGCTTTAAACTTTAGGTACTATCCCAAAATGTATCACTGAGGTGACAGAAGTTGATTTCGGAGCATCATTTTTGAACAGGAGCTTCAACCGTTTTGTGGCATATGAGAAATTCCCTAAGCCCCGGACCTGTCGATTTTGGTCAAAAATGAAAATTTCAAAAGTGCCCCAATTTATGCTTTAAACATTAGGTACTATCCCAAAATGTATCACTGAGGTGACAGAAGTTGATTTCGGAGCATCATTTTTGAACAGGAGCTTCAACCGTTTTGTGGCATATGAGAAATTCCCTAAGCCCCAGACCTGTCGATTTTGGTCAAAAATGAAAATGTCAAAAGTGCCCCAATTTCTGCTTTAAACTTTAGGTACTATCCCAAAATGTATCACTGAGGTGACAGAAGTTGATTTCGGAGCATCATTTTTGAACAGGAGCTTCAACCATTTTGTGGCATATGAGAAATTCCCTAAGCCCCGGACCTGTCGATTTTGGTCAAAAATGAAAATTTCAAAAGTGCCCCAATTTCTGCTTTAAATTTTAGGTACTATCCCAAAATGTATCACTGAGGTGACAGAAGTTGATTTCGGAGCATCATTTTTGAACAGGAGCTTCAACCATTTTGAGGCATATGAGAAATTCCCTAAGCCCCGTACCTGTCGATTTTGGTCAAAAATGAAAATTTCAAAAGTGCCCCAATTTCTGCTTTAAACATTAGGTACTATCCCAAAATGTATCACTGAGGTGACAGAAGTTGATTTCGGAGCATCATTTTTGAACAGGAGCTTCAACCGTTTTGTGGCATATGAGAAATTCCCTAAGCCCCGGACCTGTCCATTTTGGTCAAAAATGAAAATTTCAAAAGTGCCCCAATTTCTGCTTTAAACTTTAGGTACTATCCCAAAATGTATCACTGAGGTGACAGAAGTTGATTTCGGAGCATCATTTTTGAACAGGAGCTTCAACCGTTTTGTGGCATATGAGAAATTCCCTAAGCCCCGGACCTGTCGATTTTGGTCAAAAATGAAAATTTCAAAAGTGCCCCAATTTCTGCTTTAAACTTTAGGTACTATCCCAAAATGTATCACTGAGGTGACAGAAGTTGATTTCGGAGCATCATTTTTGAACAGGAGCTTCAACCGTTTTGTGGCATATGAGAAATTCCCTAAGCCCCGGACCTGTCGATTTTGGTCAAAAATGAAAATTTCAAAAGTGCCCCAATTTCTGCTTTAAATTTTAGGTACTATCCCAAAATGTATCACTGAGGTGACAGAAGTTGATTTCGGAGCATCATTTTTGAACAGGAGCTTCAACCATTTTGTGGCATATGAGAAATTCCCTAAGCCCCAGACCTGTCGATTTTGGTCAAAAATGAAAATTTCAAAAGTGCCCCAATTTCTGCTTTAAACTTTAGGTACTATCCCAAAATGTATCACTGAGGTGACAGAAGTTGATTTCGGAGCATCATTTTTGAACAGGAGCTTCAACCGTTTTGTGGCATATGAGAAATTCCCTAAGCCCCGGACCTGTCGATTTTGGTCAAAAATGAAAATTTCAAAAGTGCCCCAATTTCTGCTTTAAACATTAGGTACTATCCCAAAATGTATCACTGAGGTGACAGAAGTTGATTTCGGAGCATCATTTTTGAACAGGAGCTTCAACCGTTTTGTGGCATATGAGAAATTCCCTAAGCCCCAGACCTGTCGATTTTGGTCAAAAATGAAAATGTCAAAAGTGCCCCAATTTCTGCTTTAAACTTTAGGTACTATCCCAAAATATATCACTGAGGTGACAGAAGTTGATTTCGGAGCATCATTTTTGAACAGGAGCTTCAACCGTTTTGTGGCATATGAGAAATTCCCTAAGCCCCGGACCTGTCCATTTTGGTCAAAAATGAAAATTTCAAAAGTGCCCCAATTTCTGCTTTAAACTTTAGGTACTATCCCAAAATGTATCACTGAGGTGACAGAAGTTGATTTCGGAGCATCATTTTTGAACAGGAGCTTCAACCGTTTTGTGGCATATGAGAAATTCCCTAAGCCCCGGACCTGTCGATTTTGGTCAAAAATGAAAATTTCAAAAGTGCCCCAATTTCTGCTTTAAACTTTAGGTACTATCCCAAAATGTATCACTGAGGTGACAGAAGTTGATTTCGGAGCATCATTTTTGAACAGGAGCTTCAACCGTTTTGTGGCATATGAGAAATTCCCTAAGCCCCGGACCTGTCGATTTTGGTCAAAAATGAAAATTTCAAAAGTGCCCCAATTTCTGCTTTAAATTTTAGGTACTATCCCAAAATGTATCACTGAGGTGACAGAAGTTGATTTCGGAGCATCATTTTTGAACAGGAGCTTCAACCATTTTGTGGCATATGAGAAATTCCCTAAGCCCCAGACCTGTCGATTTTGGTCAAAAATGAAAATTTCAAAAGTGCCCCAATTTCTGCTTTAAACTTTAGGTACTATCCCAAAATGTATCACTGAGGTGACAGAAGTTGATTTCGGAGCATCATTTTTGAACAGGAGCTTCAACCGTTTTGTGGCATATGAGAAATTCCCTAAGCCCCGGACCTGTCGATTTTGGTCAAAAATGAAAATTTCAAAAGTGCCCCAATTTCTGCTTTAAACATTAGGTACTATCCCAAAATGTATCACTGAGGTGACAGAAGTTGATTTCGGAGCATCATTTTTGAACAGGAGCTTCAACCGTTTTGTGGCATATGAGAAATTCCCTAAGCCCCAGACCTGTCGATTTTGGTCAAAAATGAAAATGTCAAAAGTGCCCCAATTTCTGCTTTAAACTTTAGGTACTATCCCAAAATATATCACTGAGGTGACAGAAGTTGATTTCGGAGCATCATTTTTGAACAGGAGCTTCAACCGTTTTGTGGCATATGAGAAATTCCCTAAGCCCCAGACCTGTCGATTTTGGTCAAAAATGAAAATTTCAAAAGTGCCCCAATTTCTGCTTTAAACTTTAGGTACTATCCCAAAATGTATCACTGAGGTGACAGAAGTTGATTTCGGAGCATCATTTTTGAATAGGAGCTTCAACCGTTTTGTGGCATAAGAGAAATTCCCTAAGCCCCGGACCTGTCGATTTTGGTCAAAAATGAAAATTTCAAAAGTGCCCCAATTTCTGCTTTAAACATTAGGTACTATCCCAAAATGTATCACTGAGGTGACAGAAGTTGATTTCGGAGCATCATTTTTGAACAGGAGCTTCAACCGTTTTGTGGCATATGAGAAATTCCCTAAGCCCCGGACCTGTCGATTTTGGTCAAAAATGAAAATTTCAAAAGTGCCCCAATTTCTGCTTTAAACATTAGGTACTATCCCAAAATGTATCACTGAGGTGACAGAAGTTGATTTCGGAGCATCATTTTTGAACAGGAGCTTCAACCGTTTTGTGGCATATGAGAAATTCCCTAAGCCCCAGACCTGTCGATTTTGGTCAAAAATGAAAATGTCAAAAGTGCCCCAATTTCTGCTTTAAACTTTAGGTACTATCCCAAAATGTATCACTGAGGTGACAGAAGTTGATTTCGGAGCATCATTTTTGAACAGGAGCTTCAACCATTTTGTGGCATATTAGAAATTCCCTAAGCCCCGGACCTGTCGATTTTGGTCAAAAATGAAAATTTCAAAAGTGCCCCAGTTTCTGCTTTAAACTTTAGGTACTATCCCAAAATGTATCACTGAGGTGACAGAAGTTGATTTCGGAGCATCATTTTTGAACAGGAGCTTCAACCGTTTTGTGGCATATGAGAAATTCCCTGAGCCCCGGACCTGTCGATTTTGGTCAAAAATGAAAATTTCAAAAGTGCCCCAATTTCTGCTTTAAATTTTAGGTACTATCCCAAAATGTATCACTGAGGTGACAGAAGTTGATTTTGGAGCATCATTTTTGAACAGGAGCTTCAACCGTTTTGTGGCATATGAGAAATTCCCTAAGCCCCGAACCTGTCGATTTTGGTCAAAAATGAAAATTTCAAAAGTGCCCCAATTTCTGGTTTAAACTTTAGGTACTATCCCAAAATGTATCACTGAGGTGACAGAAGTTGATTTCGGAGCATCATTTTTGAACAGGAGCTTCAACCGTTTTGTGGCATATGAGAAATTCCCTAAGCCCTGGACCTGTCGATTTTGGTCAAAAATGAAAATTTCAAAAGTGCCCCAATTTCTGCTTTAAACTTTAGGTACTATCCCAAAATGTATCACTGAGGTGACAGAAGTTGATTTCGGAGCATCATTTTTGAACAGGAGCTTCAACCGTTTTGTGGCATATGAGAAATTCCCTAAGCCCCGGACCTGTCGATTTTGGTCAAAAATGAAAATTTCAAAAGTGCCCCAATTTCTGCTTTAAACATTAGGTACTATCCCAAAATGTATCACTGAGGTGACAGAAGTTGATTTCGGAGCATCATTTTTGAACAGGAGCTTCAACCGTTTTGTGGCATATGAGAAATTCCCTAAGCCCCAGACCTGTCGATTTTGGTCAAAAATGAAAATGTCAAAAGTGCCCCAGTTTCTGCTTTAAACTTTAGGTACTATCCCAAAATGTATCACTGAGGTGACAGAAGTTGATTTCGGAGCATCATTTTTGAACAGGAGCTTCAACCGTTTTGTGGCATATGAGAAATTCCCTGAGCCCCGGACCTGTCGATTTTGGTCAAAAATGAAAATTTCAAAAGTGCCCCAATTTCTGCTTTAAATTTTAGGTACTATCCCAAAATGTATCACTGAGGTGACAGAAGTTGATTTCGGAGCATCATTTTTGAACAGGAGCTTCAACCGTTTTGTGGCATATGAGAAATTCCCTAAGCCCCGGACCTGTCGATTTTGGTCAAAAATGAAAATTTCAAAAGTGCCCCAATTTCTGCTTTAAACTTGAGGTACTATCCCAAAATGTATCACTGAGGTGACAGAAGTTGATTTCGGAGCATCATTTTTGAACAGGAGCTTCAACCGTTTTGTGGCATATGAGAAATTCCCTAAGCCCCGGACCTGTCGATTTTGGTCAAAAATGAAAATTTCAAAAGTGCCCCAGTTTCTGCTTTAAACTTTAGGTACTATCCCAAAATGTATCACTGAGGTGACAGAAGTTGATTTCGGAGCATCATTTTTGAACAGGAGCTTCAACCGTTTTGTGGCATATGAGAAATTCCCTAAGCCCCGGACCTGTCGATTTTGGTCAAAAATGAAAATTTCAAAAGTGCCCCAATTTCTGCTTTAAATTTTAGGTACTATCCCAAAATGTATCACTGAGGTGACAGAAGTTGATTTCGGAGCATCATTTTTGAATAGGAGCTTCAACCGTTTTGTGGCATAAGAGAAATTCCCTAAGCCCCGGACCTGTCGATTTTGGTCAAAAATGAAAATTTCAAAAGTGCCCCAATTTCTGCTTTAAACATTAGGTACTATCCCAAAATGTATCACTGAGGTGACAGAAGTTGATTTCGGAGCATCATTTTTGAACAGGAGCTTCAACCGTTTTGTGGCATATGAGAAATTCCCTAAGCCCCGGACCTGTCGATTTTGGTCAAAAATGAAAATTTCAAAAGTGCCCCAATTTCTGCTTTAAACTTTAGGTACTATCCCAAAATGTATCACTGAGGTGACAGAAGTTGATTTCGGAGCATCATTTTTGAACAGGAGCTTCAACCGTTTTGTGGCATATGAGAAATTCCCTAAGCCCCGGACCTGTCGATTTTGGTCAAAAATGAAAATTTCAAAAGTGCCCCAATTTCTGCTTTAAACATTAGGTACTATCCCAAAATGTATCACTGAGGTGACAGAAGTTGATTTCGGAGCATCATTTTTGAACAGGAGCTTCAACCGTTTTGTGGCATATGAGAAATTCCCTAAGCCCCGGACCTGTCGATTTTGGTCAAAAATGAAAATTTCAAAAGTGCCCCAGTTTCTGCTTTAAACTTTAGGTACTATCCCAAAATGTATCACTGAGGTGACAGAAGTTGATTTCGGAGCATCATTTTTTAACAGGAGCTTCAACCGTTTTGTGGCATATGAGAAATTCCCTAAGCCCCGGACCTGTCGATTTTGGTCAAAAATGAAAATTTCAAAAGTGCCCCAATTTCTGCTTTAAACATTAGGTAATATCCCAAAATGTATCACTGAGGTGACAGAAGTTGATTTCGGAGCATCATTTTTGAACAGGAGCTTCAACCGTTTTGTGGCATATGAGAAATTCCCTAAGCCCCAGACCTGTCGATTTTGGTCAAAAATGAAAATGTCAAAAGTGCCCCAATTTCTGCTTTAAACTTTAGGTACTATCCCAAAATGTATCACTGAGGTGACAGAAGTTGATTTCGGAGCATCATTTTTGAACAGGAGCTTCAACCATTTTGTGGCATATGAGAAATTCCCTAAGCCCCGGACCTGTCGATTTTGGTCAAAAATGAAAATTTCAAAAGTGCCCCAGTTTCTGCTTTAAACTTTAGGTACTATCCCAAAATGTATCACTGAGGTGACAGAAGTTGATTTCGGAGCATCATTTTTGAACAGGAGCTTCAACCGTTTTGTGGCATATGAGAAATTCCCTAAGCCCCGGACCTGTCAATTTTGGTCAAAAATGAAAATTTCAAAAGTGCCCCAATTTCTGCTTTAAATTTTAGGTACTATCCCAAAATGTATCACTGAGGTGACAGAAGTTGATTTCGGAGCATCATTTTTGAACAGGAGCTTCAACCGTTTTGTGGCATATGAGAAATTCCCTAAGCCCCGGACCTGTCGATTTTGGTCAAAAATGAAAATTTCAAAAGTGCCCCAATTTCTGCTTTAAACATTAGGTACTATCCCAAAATGTATCACTGAGGTGACAGAAGTTGATTTCGGAGCATCATTTTTGAACAGGAGCTTCAACCGTTTTGTGGCATATGAGAAATTCCCTAGGCCCCAGACCTGTCGATTTTGGTCAAAAATGAAAATGTCAAAAGTGCCCCAATTTCTGCTTTAAACTTTAGGTACTATCCCAAAATGTATCACTGAGGTGACAGAAGTTGATTTCGGAGCATCATTTTTGAACAGGAGCTTCAACCATTTTGTGGCATATTAGAAATTCCTTAAGCCCCGGACCTGTCGATTTTGGTCAAAAATGAAAATTTTAAAAGTGCCCCAGTTTCTGCTTTAAACTTTAGGTACTATCCCAAAATGTATCACTGAGGTGACAGAAGTTGATTTCGGAGCATCATTTTTGAACAGGAGCTTCAACCGTTTTGTGGCATATGAGAAATTCCCTGAGCCCCGGACCTGTCGATTTTGGTCAAAAATGAAAATTTCAAAAGTGCCCCAATTTCTGCTTTAAATTTTAGGTACTATCCCAAAATGTATCACTGAGGTGACAGAAGTTGATTTCGGAGCATCATTTTTGAACAGGAGCTTCAACCGTTTTGTGGCATATGGGAAATTCCCTAAGCCCCGGACCTGTCGATTTTGGTCAAAAATGAAAATTTCAAAAGTGCCCCAATTTCTGCTTTAAACTTTAGGTACTATCCCAAAATGTATCACTGAGGTGACAGAAGTTGATTTCGGAGCATCATTTTTGAACAGGAGCTTCAACCATTTTGTGGCATATGAGAAATTCCCTAAGCCCCGGACCTGTCGATTTTGGTCAAAAATGAAAATTTCAAAAGTGCCCCAGTTTCTGCTTTAAACTTTAGGTACTATCCCAAAATGTATCACTGAGGTGACAGAAGTTGATTTCGGAGCATCATTTTTGAACAGGAGCTTCAACCGTTTTGTGGCATATGAGAAATTCCCTAAGCCCCGGACCTGTCGATTTTGGTCAAAAATGAAAATTTCAAAAGTGCCCCAATTTCTGCTTTAAATTTTAGGTACTATCCCAAAATGTATCACTGAGGTGACAGAAGTTGATTTCGGAGCATCATTTTTGAACAGGAGCTTCAACCGTTTTGTGGCATATGAGAAATTCCCTAAGCCCCAGACCTGTCGATTTTGGTCAAAAATGAAAATTTCAAAAGTGCCCCAATTTCTGCTTTAAACTTTAGGTACTATCCCAAAATGTATCACTGAGGTGACAGAAGTTGATTTCGGAGCATCATTTTTGAATAGGAGCTTCAACCGTTTTGTGGCATAAGAGAAATTCCCTAAGCCCCGGACCTGTCGATTTTGGTCAAAAATGAAAATTTCAAAAGTGCCCCAATTTCTGCTTTAAACATTAGGTACTATCCCAAAATGTATCACTGAGGTGACAGAAGTTGATTTCGGAGCATCATTTTTGAACAGGAGCTTCAACCGTTTTGTGGCATATGAGAAATTCCCTAAGCCCCGGACCTGTCGATTTTGGTCAAAAATGAAAATTTCAAAAGTGCCCCAATTTCTGCTTTAAACTTTAGGTACTATCCCAAAATGTATCACTGAGGTGACAGAAGTTGATTTCGGAGCATCATTTTTGAACAGGAGCTTCAACCGTTTTGTGGCATATGAGAAATACCCTAAGCCCGGACCTGTCGATTTTGGTCAAAAATGAAAATTTCAAAAGTGCCCCAATTTCTGCTTTAAACTTTAGGTACTATCCCAAAATGTATCACTGAGGTGACAGAAGTTGATTTCGGAGCATCATTTTTGAACAGGAGCTTCAACCGTTTTGTGGCATATGAGAAATTCCCTAAGCCCCGGACCTGTCGATTTTGGTCAAAAATGAAAATGTCAAAAGTGCCCCAATTTCTGCTTTAAACTTTAGGTACTATCCCAAAATGTATCACTGAGGTGACAGAAGTTGATTTCGGAGCATCATTTTTGAACAGGAGCTTCAACCGTTTTGTGGCATATGAGAAATTCCCTAAGCCCCGGACCTGTCGATTTTGGTCAAAAATGAAAATTTCAAAAGTGCCCCAATTTATGCTTTAAACATTAGGTACTATCCCAAAATGTATCACTGAGGTGACAGAAGTTGATTTCGGAGCATCATTTTTGAACAGGAGCTTCAACCGTTTTGTGGCATATGAGAAATTCCCTAAGCCCCAGACCTGTCGATTTTGGTCAAAAATGAAAATGTCAAAAGTGCCCCAATTTCTGCTTTAAACTTTAGGTACTATCCCAAAATGTATCACTGAGGTGACAGAAGTTGATTTCGGAGCATCATTTTTGAACAGGAGCTTCAACCATTTTGTGGCATATGAGAAATTCCCTAAGACCCGGACCTGTCGATTTTGGTCAAAAATGAAAATTTCAAAAGTGCCCCAGTTTCTGCTTTAAACTTTAGGTACTATCCCAAAATGTATCACTGAGGTGACAGAAGTTGATTTCGGAGCATCATTTTTGAACAGGAGCTTCAACCATTTTGTGGCATATGAGAAATTCCCTAAGCCCCGGACCTGTCGATTTTGGTCAAAAATGAAAATTTCAAAAGTGCCCCAATTTCTGCTTTAAATTTTAGGTACTATCCCAAAATGTATCACTGAGGTGACAGAAGTTGATTTCGGAGCATCATTTTTGAACAGGAGCTTCAACCATTTTGAGGCATATGAGAAATTCCCTAAGCCCCGTACCTGTCGATTTTGGTCAAAAATGAAAATTTCAAAAGTGCCCCAATTTCTGCTTTAAACATTAGGTACTATCCCAAAATGTATCACTGAGGTGACAGAAGTTGATTTCGGAGCATCATTTTTGAACAGGAGCTTCAACCATTTTGTGGCATATGAGAAATTCCCTAAGCCCCAGACCTGTCGATTTTGGTCAAAAATGAAAATTTCAAAAGTGCCCCAATTTCTGCTTTAAACTTTAGGTACTATCCCAAAATGTATCACTGAGGTGACAGAAGTTGATTTCGGAGCATCATTTTTGAATAGGAGCTTCAACCGTTTTGTGGCATAAGAGAAATTCCCTAAGCCCCGGACCTGTCGATTTTGGTCAAAAATGAAAATTTCAAAAGTGCCCCAATTTCTGCTTTAAACATTAGGTACTATCCCAAAATGTATCACTGAGGTGACAGAAGTTGATTTCGGAGCATCATTTTTGAACAGGAGCTTCAACCGTTTTGTGGCATATGAGAAATTCCCTAAGCCCCGGACCTGTCGATTTTGGTCAAAAATGAAAATTTCAAAAGTGCCCCAATTTCTGCTTTAAACTTTAGGTACTATCCCAAAATGTATCACTGAGGTGACAGAAGTTGATTTCGGAGCATCATTTTTGAACAGGAGCTTCAACCGTTTTGTGGCATATGAGAAATTCCCTGAGCCCCGGACCTGTCGATTTTGGTCAAAAATGAAAATTTCAAAAGTGCCCCAATTTCTGCTTTAAACTTTAGGTACTATCCCAAAATGTATCACTGAGGTGACAGAAGTTGATTTCGGAGCATCATTTTTGAACAGGAGCTTCAACCGTTTTGTGGCATATGAGAAATTCCCTAAGCCCCGGACCTGTCGATTTTGGTCAAAAATGAAAATTTCAAAAGTGCCCCAATTTCTGCTTTAAACATTAGGTACTATCCCAAAATGTATCACTGAGGTGACAGAAGTTGATTTCGGAGCATCATTTTTGAACAGGAGCTTCAACCGTTTTGTGGCATATGAGAAATTCCCTAAGCCCCAGACCTGTCGATTTTGGTCAAAAATGAAAATGTCAAAAGTGCCCCAATTTCTGCTTTAAACTTTAGGTACTATCCCAAAATATATCACTGAGGTGACAGAAGTTGATTTCGGAGCATCATTTTTGAACAGGAGCTTCAACCGTTTTGTGGCATATGAGAAATTCCCTAAGCCCCAGACCTGTCGATTTTGGTCAAAAATGAAAATTTCAAAAGTGCCCCAATTTCTGCTTTAAACTTTAGGTACTATCCCAAAATGTATCACTGAGGTGACAGAAGTTGATTTCGGAGCATCATTTTTGAATAGGAGCTTCAACCGTTTTGTGGCATAAGAGAAATTCCCTAAGCCCCGGACCTGTCGATTTTGGTCAAAAATGAAAATTTCAAAAGTGCCCCAATTTCTGCTTTAAACATTAGGTACTATCCCAAAATGTATCACTGAGGTGACAGAAGTTGATTTCGGAGCATCATTTTTGAACAGGAGCTTCAACCGTTTTGTGGCATATGAGAAATTCCCTAAGCCCCGGACCTGTCGATTTTGGTCAAAAATGAAAATTTCAAAAGTGCCCCAATTTCTGCTTTAAACATTAGGTACTATCCCAAAATGTATCACTGAGGTGACAGAAGTTGATTTCGGAGCATCATTTTTGAACAGGAGCTTCAACCGTTTTGTGGCATATGAGAAATTCCCTAAGCCCCAGACCTGTCGATTTTGGTCAAAAATGAAAATGTCAAAAGTGCCCCAATTTCTGCTTTAAACTTTAGGTACTATCCCAAAATGTATCACTGAGGTGACAGAAGTTGATTTCGGAGCATCATTTTTGAACAGGAGCTTCAACCATTTTGTGGCATATTAGAAATTCCCTAAGCCCCGGACCTGTCGATTTTGGTCAAAAATGAAAATTTCAAAAGTGCCCCAGTTTCTGCTTTAAACTTTAGGTACTATCCCAAAATGTATCACTGAGGTGACAGAAGTTGATTTCGGAGCATCATTTTTGAACAGGAGCTTCAACCGTTTTGTGGCATATGAGAAATTCCCTGAGCCCCGGACCTGTCGATTTTGGTCAAAAATGAAAATTTCAAAAGTGCCCCAATTTCTGCTTTAAATTTTAGGTACTATCCCAAAATGTATCACTGAGGTGACAGAAGTTGATTTTGGAGCATCATTTTTGAACAGGAGCTTCAACCGTTTTGTGGCATATGAGAAATTCCCTAAGCCCCGGACCTGTCGATTTTGGTCAAAAATGAAAATTTCAAAAGTGCCCCAATTTCTGGTTTAAACTTTAGGTACTATCCCAAAATGTATCACTGAGGTGACAGAAGTTGATTTCGGAGCATCATTTTTGAACAGGAGCTTCAACCGTTTTGTGGCATATGAGAAATTCCCTAAGCCCTGGACCTGTCGATTTTGGTCAAAAATGAAAATTTCAAAAGTGCCCCAATTTCTGCTTTAAACTTTAGGTACTATCCCAAAATGTATCACTGAGGTGACAGAAGTTGATTTCGGAGCATCATTTTTGAACAGGAGCTTCAACCGTTTTGTGGCATATGAGAAATTCCCTAAGCCCCGGACCTGTCGATTTTGGTCAAAAATGAAAATTTCAAAAGTGCCCCAATTTCTGCTTTAAACATTAGGTACTATCCCAAAATGTATCACTGAGGTGACAGAAGTTGATTTCGGAGCATCATTTTTGAACAGGAGCTTCAACCGTTTTGTGGCATATGAGAAATTCCCTAAGCCCCAGACCTGTCGATTTTGGTCAAAAATGAAAATGTCAAAAGTGCCCCAATTTCTGCTTTAAACTTTAGGTACTATCCCAAAATGTATCACTGAGGTGTCAGAAGTTGATTTCGGAGCATCATTTTTGAACAGGAGCTTCACCCATTTTGTGGCATATGAGAAATTCCCTAAGCCCCGGACCTGTCGATTTTGGTCAAAAATGAAAATTTCAAAAGTGCCCCAGTTTCTGCTTTAAACTTTAGGTACTATCCCAAAATGTATCACTGAGGTGACAGAAGTTGATTTCGGAGCATCATTTTTGAACAGGAGCTTCAACCGTTTTGTGGCATATGAGAAATTCCCTAAGCCCCGGACCTGTCGATTTTGGTCAAAAATGAAAATTTCAAAAGTGCCCCAATTTCTGCTTTAAACTTTAGGTACTATCCCAAAATGTATCACTGAGGTGACAGAAGTTGATTTCGGAGCATCATTTTTGAACAGGAGCTTCAACCGTTTTGTGGCATATGAGAAATTCCCTAAGCCCCAGACCTGTCGATTTTGGTCAAAAATGAAAATTTCAAAAGTGCCCCAATTTCTGCTTTAAACTTTAGGTACTATCCCAAAATGTATCACTGAGGTGACAGAAGTTGATTTCGGAGCATCATTTTTGAATAGGAGCTTCAACCGTTTTGTGGCATAAGAGAAATTCCCTAAGCCCCGGACCTGTCGATTTTGGTCAAAAATGAAAATTTCAAAAGTGCCCCAATTTCTGCTTTAAACTTTAGGTACTATCCCAAAATGTATCACTGAGGTGACAGAAGTTGATTTCGGAGCATCATTTTTGAACAGGAGCTTCAACCGTTTTGTGGCATATGAGAAATTCCCTAAGCCCCGGACCTGTCGATTTTGGTCAAAAATGAAAATTTCAAAAGTGCCCCAATTTCTGCTTTAAACTTTAGGTACTATCCCAAAATGTATCACTGAGGTGACAGAAGTTGATTTCGGAGCATCATTTTTGATCAGGAGCTTCAACCGTTTTGTGGCATATGAGAAATTCCCTAAGCCCCGGACCTGTCGATTTTGGTCAAAAATGAAAATTTCAAAAGTGCCCCAATTTCTGCTTTAAACTTTAGGTACTATCCCAAAATGTATCACTGAGGTGACAGAAGTTGATTTCAGAGCATCATTTTTGAACAGGAGCTTCAACCGTTTTGTGGCATATGAGAAATTCCCTAAGACCCGGACCTGTCGATTTTGGTCAAAAATGAAAATTTCAAAAGTGCCCCAATTTCTGCTTTAAACATTAGGTACTATCCCAAAATGTATCACTGAGGTGACAGAAGTTGATTTCGGAGCATCATTTTTGAACAGGAGCTTCAACCGTTTTGTGGCATATGAGAAATTCCCTAAGCCCCAGACCTGTCGATTTTGGTCAAAAATGAAAATGTCAAAAGTGCCCCAATTTCTGCTTTAAACTTTAGGTACTATCCCAAAATATATCACTGAGGTGACAGAAGTTGATTTCGGAGCATCATTTTTGAACAGGAGCTTCAACCGTTTTGTGGCATATGAGAAATTCCCTAAGCCCCAGACCTGTCGATTTTGGTCAAAAATGAAAATTTCAAAAGTGCCCCAATTTCTGCTTTAAACTTTAGGTACTATCCCAAAATGTATCACTGAGGTGACAGAAGTTGATTTCGGAGCATCATTTTTGAATAGGAGCTTCAACCGTTTTGTGGCATAAGAGAAATTCCCTAAGCCCCGGACCTGTCGATTTTGGTCAAAAATGAAAATTTCAAAAGTGCCCCAATTTCTGCTTTAAACATTAGGTACTATCCCAAAATGTATCACTGAGGTGACAGAAGTTGATTTCGGAGCATCATTTTTGAACAGGAGCTTCAACCGTTTTGTGGCATATGAGAAATTCCCTAAGCCCCGGACCTGTCGATTTTGGTCAAAAATGAAAATTTCAAAAGTGCCCCAATTTCTGCTTTAAACTTTAGGTACTATCCCAAAATGTATCACTGAGGTGACAGAAGTTGATTTCGGAGCATCATTTTTGAACAGGAGCTTCAACCGTTTTGTGGCATATGAGAAATTCCCTAAGCCCCGGACCTGTCGATTTTGGTCAAAAATGAAAATTTCAAAAGTGCCCCAATTTCTGCTTTAAACTTTAGGTACTATCCCAAAATGTATCACTGAGGTGACAGAAGTTGATTTCGGAGCATCATTTTTGAACAGGAGCTTCAACCGTTTTGTGGCATATGAGAAATTCCCTAAGCCCCGGACCTGTCGATTTTGTTCAAAAATGAAAATTTCAAAAGTGCCCCAATTTCTGCTTTAAACATTAGGTACTATCCCAAAATGTATCACTGAGGTGACAGAAGTTGATTTCGGAGCATCATTTTTGAACAGGAGCTTCAACCGTTTTGTGGCATATGAGAAATTCCCTAAGCCCCAGACCTGTCGATTTTGGTCAAAAATGAAAATGTCAAAAGTGCCCCAATTTCTGCTTTAAACTTTAGGTACTATCCCAAAATATATCACTGAGATGACAGAAGTTGATTTCGGAGCATCATTTTTGAACAGGAGCTTCAACCATTTTGTGGCATATGAGAAATTCCCTAAGCCCCGGACCTGTCGATTTTGGTCAAAAATGAAAATTTCAAAAGTGCCCCAGTTTCTGCTTTAAACTTTAGGTACTATCCCAAAATGTATCACTGAGGTGACAGAAGTTGATTTCGGAGCATCATTTTTGAACAGGAGCTTCAACCGTTTTGTGGCATATGAGAAATTCCCTAAGCCCCGGACCTGTCGATTTTGGTCAAAAATGAAAATTTCAAAAGTGCCCCAATTTCTGCTTTAAACTTTAGGTACTATCCCAAAATGTATCACTGAGGTGACAGAAGTTGATTTCGGAGCATCATTTTTGAACAGGAGCTTCAACCGTTTTGTGGCATATGAGAAATTCCCTAAGCCCCAGACCTGTCGATTTTGGTCAAAAATGAAAATGTCAAAAGTGCCCCAATTTCTGCTTTAAACTTTAGGTACTATCCCAAAATGTATCACTGAGGTGACAGAAGTTGATTTCGGAGCATCATTTTTGAACAGGAGCTTCAACCATTTTGTGGCATATTAGAAATTCCCTAAGCCCCGGACCTGTCGATTTTGGTCAAAAATGAAAATTTCAAAAGTGCCCCAGTTTCTGCTTTAAACTTTAGGTACTATCCCAAAATGTATCACTGAGGTGACAGAAGTTGATTTCGGAGCATCATTTTTGAACAGGAGCTTCAACCGTTTTGTGGCATATGAGAAATTCCCTGAGCCCCGGACCTGTCGATTTTGGTCAAAAATGAAAATTTCAAAAGTGCCCCAAT
The DNA here is from genome assembly GCF_028390025.1 of Pseudophryne corroboree. Lineage (NCBI taxonomy): Eukaryota > Metazoa > Chordata > Amphibia > Anura > Myobatrachidae > Pseudophryne > Pseudophryne corroboree. Next base: position 65,162 of record NW_026968312.1, read on the forward strand.
TTCTGCTTTAAATTTTAGGTACTATCCCAAAATGTATCACTGAGGTGACAGAAGTTGATTTTGGAGCATCATTTTTGAACAGGAGCTTCAACCGTTTTGTGGCATATGAGAAATTCCCTAAGCCCCGGACCTGTCGATTTTAGTCAAAAATGAAAATTTCAAAAGTGCCCCAATTTCTGGTTTAAACTTTAGGTACTATCCCAAAATGTATCACTGAGGTGACAGAAGTTGATTTCGGAGCATCATTTTTGAACAGGAGCTTCAACCGTTTTGTGGCATATGAGAAATTCCCTAAGCCCTGGACCTGTCGATTTTGGTCAAAAATGAAAATTTCAAAAGTGCCCCAATTTCTGCTTTAAACATTAGGTACTATCCCAAAATGTATCACTGAGGTGACAGAAGTTGATTTCGGAGCATCATTTTTGAACAGGAGCTTCAACCGTTTTGTGGCATATGAGAAATTCCCTAAGCCCCAGACCTGTCGATTTTGGTCAAAAATGAAAATGTCAAAAGTGCCCCAATTTCTGCTTTAAACTTTAGGTACTATCCCAAAATATATCACTGAGATGACAGAAGTTGATTTCGGAGCATCATTTTTGAACAGGAGCTTCAACCATTTTGTGGCATATGAGAAATTCCCTAAGCCCCGGACCTGTCGATTTTGGTCAAAAATGAAAATTTCAAAAGTGCCCCAGTTTCTGCTTTAAACTTTAGGTACTATCCCAAAATGTATCACTGAGGTGACAGAAGTTGATTTCGGAGCATCATTTTTGAACAGGAGCTTCAACCGTTTTGTGGCATATGAGAAATTCCCTAAGCCCCGGACCTGTCGATTTTGGTCAAAAATGAAAATTTCAAAAGTGCCCCAATTTCTGCTTTAAACTTTAGGTACTATCCCAAAATGTATCACTGAGGTGACAGAAGTTGATTTCGGAGCATCATTTTTGAACAGGAGCTTCAACCGTTTTGTGGCATATGAGAAATTCCCTAAGCCCCGGACCTGTCGATTTTGGTCAAAAATGAAAATTTCAAAAGTGCCCCAATTTCTGCTTTAAACATTAGGTACTATCCCAAAATGTATCACTGAGGTGACAGAAGTTGATTTCGGAGCATCATTTTTGAACAGGAGCTTCAACCGTTTTGTGGCATATGAGAAATTCCCTAAGCCCCAGACCTGTCGATTTTGGTCAAAAATGAAAATGTCAAAAGTGCCCCAATTTCTGCTTTAAACTTTAGGTACTATCCCAAAATGTATCACTGAGGTGACAGAAGTTGATTTCGGAGCATCATTTTTGAACAGGAGCTTCAACCATTTTGTGGCATATTAGAAATTCCCTAAGCCCCGGACCTGTCGATTTTGGTCAAAAATGAAAATTTCAAAAGTGCCCCAGTTTCTGCTTTAAACTTTAGGTACTATCCCAAAATGTATCACTGAGGTGACAGAAGTTGATTTCGGAGCATCATTTTTGAACAGGAGCTTCAACCGTTTTGTGGCATATGAGAAATTCCCTAAGCCCCGGACCTGTCGATTTTGGTCAAAAATGAAAATTTCAAAAGTGCCCCAATTTCTGCTTTAAACTTTAGGTACTATCCCAAAATGTATCACTGAGGTGACAGAAGTTGATTTCGGAGCATCATTTTTGAACAGGAGCTTCAACCGTTTTGTGGCATATGAGAAATTCCCTAAGCCCCGAACCTGTCGATTTTGGTCAAAAATGAAAATTTCAAAAGTGCCCCAATTTCTGCTTTAAACATTAGGTACTATCCCAAAATGTATCACTGAGGTGACAGAAGTTGATTTCGGAGCATCATTTTTGAACAGGAACTTCAACCGTTTTGTGGCATATGAGAAATTCCCTAAGCCCCAGACCTGTCGATTTTGGTCAAAAATGAAAATGTCAAAAGTGCCCCAATTTCTGCTTTAAACTTTAGGTACTATCCCAAAATGTATCACTGAGGTGACAGAAGTTGATTTCGGAGCATCATTTTTGAACAGGAGCTTCAACCATTTTGTGGCATATTAGAAATTCCCTAAGCCCCGGACCTGTCGATTTTGGTCAAAAATGAAAATTTCAAAAGTGCCCCAGTTTCTGCTTTAAACTTTAGGTACTATCCCAAAATGTATCACTGAGGTGACAGAAGTTGATTTCGGAGCATCATTTTTGAACAGGAGCTTCAACCGTTTTGTGGCATATGAGAAATTCCCTGAGCCCCGGACCTGTCGATTTTGGTCAAAAATGAAAATTTCAAAAGTGCCCCAATTTCTGCTTTAAATTTTAGGTACTATCCCAAAATGTATCACTGAGGTGACAGAAGTTGATTTTGGAGCATCATTTTTGAACAGGAGCTTCAACCGTTTTGTGGCATATGAGAAATTCCCTAAGCCCCGGACCTGTCGATTTTGGTCAAAAATGAAAATTTCAAAAGTGCCCCAATTTCTGGTTTAAACTTTAGGTACTATCCCAAAATGTATCACTGAGGTGACAGAAGTTGATTTCGGAGCATCATTTTTGAACAGGAGCTTCAACCGTTTTGTGGCATATGAGAAATTCCCTAAGCCCTGGACCTGTCGATTTTGGTCAAAAATGAAAATTTCAAAAGTGCCCCAATTTCTGCTTTAAACTTTAGGTACTATCCCAAAATGTATCACTGAGGTGACAGAAGTTGATTTCGGAGCATCATTTTTGAAAAGGAGCTTCAACCGTTTTGTGGCATATGAGAAATTCCCTAAGCCCCGGACCTGTCGATTTTGGTCAAAAATGAAAATTTCAAAAGTGCCCCAATTTCTGCTTTAAACATTAGGTACTATCCCAAAATGTATCACTGAGGTGACAGAAGTTGATTTCGGAGCATCATTTTTGAACAGGAGCTTCAACCGTTTTGTGGCATATGAGAAATTCCCTAAGCCCCAGACCTGTCGATTTTGGTCAAAAATGAAAATGTCAAAAGTGCCCCAATTTCTGCTTTAAACTTTAGGTACTATCCCAAAATGTATCACTGAGGTGTCAGAAGTTGATTTCGGAGCATCATTTTTGAACAGGAGCTTCAACCATTTTGTGGCATATGAGAAATTCCCTAAGCCCCGGACCTGTCGATTTTGGTCAAAAATGAAAATTTCAAAAGTGCCCCAGTTTCTGCTTTAAACTTTAGGTACTATCCCAAAATGTATCACTGAGGTGACAGAAGTTGATTTCGGAGCATCATTTTTGAACAGGAGCTTCAACCGTTTTGTGGCATATGAGAAATTCCCTAAGCCCCGGACCTGTCGATTTTGGTCAAAAATGAAAATTTCAAAAGTGCCCCAATTTCTGCTTTAAACTTTAGGTACTATCCCAAAATGTATCACTGAGGTGACAGAAGTTGATTTCGGAGCATCATTTTTGAACAGGAGCTTCAACCGTTTTGTGGCATATGAGAAATTCCCTAAGCCCCAGACCTGTCGATTTTGGTCAAAAATGAAAATTTCAAAAGTGCCCCAATTTCTGCTTTAAACTTTAGGTACTATCCCAAAATGTATCACTGAGGTGACAGAAGTTGATTTCGGAGCATCATTTTTGAATAGGAGCTTCAACCGTTTTGTGGCATAAGAGAAATTCCCTAAGCCCCGGACCTGTCGATTTTGGTCAAAAATGAAAATTTCAAAAGTGCCCCAATTTCTGCTTTAATCATTAGGTACTATCCCAAAATGTATCACTGAGGTGACAGAAGTTGATTTCGGAGCATCATTTTTGAACAGGAGCTTCAACCGTTTTGTGGCATATGAGAAATTCCCTAAGCCCCGGACCTGTCGATTTTGGTCAAAAATGAAAATTTCAAAAGTGCCCCAATTTCTGCTTTAAACTTTAGGTACTATCCCAAAATGTATCACTGAGGTGACAGAAGTTGATTTCGGAGCATCATTTTTGAACAGGAGCTTCAACCGTTATGTGGCATATGAGAAATTCCCTAAGCCCCAGACCTGTCGATTTTGGTCAAAAATGAAAATTTCAAAAGTGCCCCAATTTCTGCTTTAAACTTTAGGTACTATCCCAAAATGTATCACTGAGGTGACAGAAGTTGATTTCGGAGCATCATTTTTGAATAGGAGCTTCAACCGTTTTGTGGCATAAGAGAAATTCCCTAAGCCCCGGACCTGTCGATTTTGGTCAAAAATGAAAATTTCAAAAGTGCCCCAATTTCTGCTTTAAACTTTAGGTACTATCCCAAAATGTATCACTGAGGTGACAGAAGTTGATTTCGGAGCATCATTTTTGAACAGGAGCTTCAACCGTTTTGTGGCATATGAGAAATTCCCTAAGACCCGGACCTGTCGATTTTGGTCAAAAATGAAAATGTCAAAAGTGCCCCAATTTCTGCTTTAAACTTTAGGTACTATCCCAAAATATATCACTGAGGTGACAGAAGTTGATTTCGGAGCATCATTTTTGAACAGGAGCTTCAACCGTTTTGTGGCATATGAGAAATTCCCTAAGCCCCAGACCTGTCGATTTTGGTCAAAAATGAAAATTTCAAAAGTGCCCCAATTTCTGCTTTAAACTTTAGGTACTATCCCAAAATGTATCACTGAGGTGACAGAAGTTGATTTCGGAGCATCATTTTTGAATAGGAGCTTCAACCGTTTTGTGGCATAAGAGAAATTCCCTAAGCCCCGGACCTGTCGATTTTGGTCAAAAATGAAAATTTCAAAAGTGCCCCAATTTCTGCTTTAAACATTAGGTACTATCCCAAAATGTATCACTGAGGTGACAGAAGTTGATTTCGGAGCATCATTTTTGAACAGGAGCTTCAACCGTTTTGTGGCATATGAGAAATTCCCTAAGCCCCGGACCTGTCGATTTTGGTCAAAAATGAAAATGTCAAAAGTGCCCCAATTTCTGCTTTAAACTTTAGGTACTATCCCAAAATATATCACTGAGATGACAGAAGTTGATTTCGGAGCATCATTTTTGAACAGGAGCTTCAACCATTTTGTGGCATATGAGAAATTCCCTAAGCCCCGGACCTGTCGATTTTGGTCAAAAATGAAAATTTCAAAAGTGCCCCAGTTTCTGCTTTAAACTTTAGGTACTATCCCAAAATGTATCACTGAGGTGACAGAAGTTGATTTCGGAGCATCATTTTTGAACAGGAGCTTCAACCGTTTTGTGGCATATGAGAAATTCCCTAAGCCCCGGACCTGTCGATTTTGGTCAAAAATGAAAATTTCAAAAGTGCCCCAATTTCTGCTTTAAACTTTAGGTACTATCCCAAAATGTATCACTGAGGTGACAGAAGTTGATTTCGGAGCATCATTTTTGAACAGGAGCTTCAACCGTTTTGTGGCATATGAGAAATTCCCTAAGCCCCAGACCTGTCGATTTTGGTCAAAAATGAAAATGTCAAAAGTGCCCCAATTTCTGCTTTAAACTTTAGGTACTATCCCAAAATGTATCACTGAGGTGACAGAAGTTGATTTCGGAGCATCATTTTTGAACAGGAGCTTCAACCGTTTTGTGGCATATGAGAAATTCCCTGAGCCCCGGACCTGTCGATTTTGGTCAAAAATGAAAATTTCAAAAGTGCCCCAATTTCTGCTTTAAATTTTAGGTACTATCCCAAAATGTATCACTGAGGTGACAGAAGTTGATTTTGGAGCATCATTTTTGAACAGGAGCTTCAACCGTTTTGTGGCATATGAGAAATTCCCTAAGCCCCGGACCTGTCGATTTTGGTCAAAAATGAAAATTTCAAAAGTGCCCCAATTTCTGGTTTAAACTTTAGGTACTATCCCAAAATGTATCACTGAGGTGACAGAAGTTGATTTCGGAGCATCATTTTTGAACAGGAGCTTCAACCGTTTTGTGGCATATGAGAAATTCCCTAAGCCCTGGACCTGTCGATTTTGGTCAAAAATGAAAATTTCAAAAGTGCCCCAATTTCTGCTTTAAACTTTAGGTACTATCCCAAAATGTATCACTGAGGTGACAGAAGTTGATTTTGGAGCATCATTTTTGAACAGGAGCTTCAACCGTTTTGTGGCATATGAGAAATTCCCTAAGCCCCGGACCTGTCGATTTTGGTCAAAAATGAAAATTTCAAAAGTGCCCCAATTTCTGGTTTAAACTTTAGGTACTATCCCAAAATGTATCACTGAGGTGACAGAAGTTGATTTCGGAGCATCATTTTTGAACAGGAGCTTCAACCGTTTTGTGGCATATGAGAAATTCCCTAAGCCCTGGACCTGTCGATTTTGGTCAAAAATGAAAATTTCAAAAGTGCCCCAATTTCTGCTTTAAACTTTAGGTACTATCCCAAAATGTATCACTGAGGTGACAGAAGTTGATTTCGGAGCATCATTTTTGAACAGGAGCTTCAACCGTTTTGTGGCATATGAGAAATTCCCTAAGCCCCGGACCTGTCGATTTTGGTCAAAAATGAAAATTTCAAAAGTGCCCCAATTTCTGCTTTAAACATTAGGTACTATCCCAAAATGTATCACTGAGGTGACAGAAGTTGATTTCGGAGCATCATTTTTGAACAGGAGCTTCAACCGTTTTGTGGCATATGAGAAATTCCCTAAGCCCCAGACCTGTCGATTTTGGTCAAAAATGAAAATGTCAAAAGTGCCCCAATTTCTGCTTTAAACTTTAGGTACTATCCCAAAATGTATCACTGAGGTGTCAGAAGTTGATTTCGGAGCATCATTTTTGAACAGGAGCTTCAACCATTTTGTGGCATATGAGAAATTCCCTAAGCCCCGGACCTGTCGATTTTGGTCAAAAATGAAAATTTCAAAAGTGCCCCAGTTTCTGCTTTAAACTTTAGGTACTATCCCAAAATGTATCACTGAGGTGACAGAAGTTGATTTCGGAGCATCATTTTTGAACAGGAGCTTCAACCGTTTTGTGGCATATGAGAAATTCCCTAAGCCCCGGACCTGTCGATTTTGGTCAAAAATGAAAATTTCAAAAGTGCCCCAATTTCTGCTTTAAACTTTAGGTACTATCCCAAAATGTATCACTGAGGTGACAGAAGTTGATTTCGGAGCATCATTTTTGAACAGGAGCTTCAACCGTTTTGTGGCATATGAGAAATTCCCTAAGCCCCAGACCTGTCGATTTTGGTCAAAAATGAAAATGTCAAAAGTGCCCCAATTTCTGCTTTAAACTTTAGGTACTATCCCAAAATGTATCACTGAGGTGACAGAAGTTGATTTCGGAGCATCATTTTTGAATAGGAGCTTCAACCGTTTTGTGGCATAAGAGAAATTCCCTAAGCCCCGGACCTGTCGATTTTGGTCAAAAATGAAAATTTCAAAAGTGCCCCAATTTCTGCTTTAATCATTAGGTACTATCCCAAAATGTATCACTGAGGTGACAGAAGTTGATTTCGGAGCATCATTTTTGAACAGGAGCTTCAACCGTTTTGTGGCATATGAGAAATTCCCTAAGCCCCGGACCTGTCGATTTTGGTCAAAAATGAAAATTTCAAAAGTGCCCCAATTTCTGCTTTAAACTTTAGGTACTATCCCAAAATGTATCACTGAGGTGACAGAAGTTGATTTCGGAGCATCATTTTTGAACAGGAGCTTCAACCGTTATGTGGCATATGAGAAATTCCCTAAGCCCCAGACCTGTCGATTTTGGTCAAAAATGAAAATTTCAAAAGTGCCCCAATTTCTACTTTAAACTTTAGGTACTATCCCAAAATGTATCACTGAGGTGACAGAAGTTGATTTCGGAGCATCATTTTTGAATAGGAGCTTCAACCGTTTTGTGGCATAAGAGAAATTCCCTAAGCCCCGGACCTGTCGATTTTGGTCAAAAATGAAAATTTCAAAAGTGCCCCAATTTCTGCTTTAAACTTTAGGTACTATCCCAAAATGTATCACTGAGGTGACAGAAGTTGATTTCGGAGCATCATTTTTGAACAGGAGCTTCAACCGTTTTGTGGCATATGAGAAATTCCCTAAGCCCCGGACCTGTCGATTTTGGTCAAAAATGAAAATTTCAAAAGTGCCCCAATTTCTGCTTTAAACTTTAGGTACTATCCCAAAATGTATCACTGAGGTGACAGAAGTTGATTTCGGAGCATCATTTTTGATCAGGAGCTTCAACCGTTTTGTGGCATATGAGAAATTCCCTAAGCCCCGGACCTGTCGATTTTGGTCAAAAATGAAAATTTCAAAAGTGCCCCAATTTCTGCTTTAAACTTTAGGTACTATCCCAAAATGTATCACTGAGGTGACAGAAGTTGATTTCAGAGCATCATTTTTGAACAGGAGCTTCAACCGTTTTGTGGCATATGAGAAATTCCCTAAGACCCGGACCTGTCGATTTTGGTCAAAAATGAAAATTTCAAAAGTGCCCCAATTTCTGCTTTAAACTTTAGGTACTATCCCAAAATGTATCACTGAGGTGACAGAAGTTGATTTCGGAGCATCATTTTTGAATAGGAGCTTCAACCGTTTTGTGGCATAAGAGAAATTCCCTAAGCCCCGGACCTGTCGATTTTGGTCAAAAATGAAAATTTCAAAAGTGCCCCAATTTCTGCTTTAAACATTAGGTGCTATCCCAAAATGTATCACTGAGGTGACAGAAGTTGATTTCGGAGCATCATTTTTGAACAGGAGCTTCAACCGTTTTGTGGCATATGAGAAATTCCCTAAGCCCCAGACCTGTCGATTTTGGTCAAAAATGAAAATGTCAAAAGTGCCCCAATTTCTGCTTTAAACTTTAGGTACTATCCCAAAATATATCACTGAGGTGACAGAAGTTGATTTCGGAGCATCATTTTTGAACAGGAGCTTCAACCGTTTTGTGGCATATGAGAAATTCCCTAAGCCCCAGACCTGTCGATTTTGGTCAAAAATGAAAATTTCAAAAGTGCCCCAATTTCTGCTTTAAACTTTAGGTACTATCCCAAAATGTATCACTGAGGTGACAGAAGTTGATTTCGGAGCATCATTTTTGAATAGGAGCTTCAACCGTTTTGTGGCATAAGAGAAATTCCCTAAACCCCGGACCTGTCGATTTTGGTCAAAAATGAAAATTTCAAAAGTGCCCCAATTTCTGCTTTAAACATTAGGTACTATCCCAAAATGTATCACTGAGGTGACAGAAGTTGATTTCGGAGCATCATTTTTGAACAGGAGCTTCAACCGTTTTGTGGCATATGAGAAATTCCCTAAGCCCCGGACCTGTCGATTTTGGTCAAAAATGAAAATTTCAAAAGTGCCCCAATTTCTGCTTTAAACTTTAGGTACTATCCCAAAATGTATCACTGAGGTGACAGAAGTTGATTTCGGAGCATCATTTTTGAACAGGAGCTTCAACCGTTTTGTGGCATATGAGAAATTCCCTAAGCCCCGGACCTGTCGATTTTGGTCAAAAATGAAAATTTCAAAAGTGCCCCAATTTCTGCTTTAAACATTAGGTACTATCCCAAAATGTATCACTGAGGTGACAGAAGTTGATTTCGGAGCATCATTTTTGAACAGGAGCTTCAACCGTTTTGTGGCATATGAGAAATTCCCTAAGCCCCAGACCTGTCGATTTTGGTCAAAAATGAAAATGTCAAAAGTGCCCCAATTTCTGCTTTAAACTTTAGGTACTATCCCAAAATATATCACTGAGATGACAGAAGTTGATTTCGGAGCATCATTTTTGAACAGGAGCTTCAACCATTTTGTGGCATATGAGAAATTCCCTAAGCCCCGGACCTGTCGATTTTGGTCAAAAATGAAAATTTCAAAAGTGCCCCAGTTTCTGCTTTAAACTTTAGGTACTATCCCAAAATGTATCACTGAGGTGACAGAAGTTGATTTCGGAGCATCATTTTTGAACAGGAGCTTCAACCGTTTTGTGGCATATGAGAAATTCCCTAAGCCCCGGACCTGTCGATTTTGGTCAAAAATGAAAATTTCAAAAGTGCCCCAATTTCTGCTTTAAACTTTAGGTACTATCCCAAAATGTATCACTGAGGTGACAGAAGTTGATTTCGGAGCATCATTTTTGAACAGGAGCTTCAACCGTTTTGTGGCATATGAGAAATTCCCTAAGCCCCGGACCTGTCGATTTTGGTCAAAAATGAAAATTTCAAAAGTGCCCCAATTTCTGCTTTAAACATTAGGTACTATCCCAAAATGTATCACTGAGGTGACAGAAGTTGATTTCGGAGCATCATTTTTGAACAGGAGCTTCAACCGTTTTGTGGCATATGAGAAATTCCCTAAGCCCCAGACCTGTCGATTTTGGTCAAAAATGAAAATGTCAAAAGTGCCCCAATTTCTGCTTTAAACTTTAGGTACTATCCCAAAATGTATCACTGAGGTGACAGAAGTTGATTTCGGAGCATCATTTTTGAACAGGAGCTTCAACCATTTTGTGGCATATTAGAAATTCCCTAAGCCCCGGACCTGTCGATTTTGGTCAAAAATGAAAATTTCAAAAGTGCCCCAGTTTCTGCTTTAAACTTTAGGTACTATCCCAAAATGTATCACTGAGGTGACAGAAGTTGATTTCGGAGCATCATTTTTGAACAGGAGCTTCAACCGTTTTGTGGCATATGAGAAATTCCCTGAGCCCCGGACCTGTCGATTTTGGTCAAAAATGAAAATTTCAAAAGTGCCCCAATTTCTACTTTAAATTTTAGGTACTATCCCAAAATGTATCACTGAGGTGACAGAAGTTGATTTTGGAGCATCATTTTTGAACAGGAGCTTCAACCGTTTTGTGGCATATGAGAAATTCCCTAAGCCCCGGACCTGTCGATTTTGGTCAAAAATGAAAATTTCAAAAGTGCCCCAATTTCTGGTTTAAACTTTAGGTACTATCCCAAAATGTATCACTGAGGTGACAGAAGTTGATTTCGGAGCATCATTTTTGAACAGGAGCTTCAACCGCTTTGTGGCATATGAGAAATTCCCTAAGCCCTGGACCTGTCGATTTTGGTCAAAAATGAAAATTTCAAAAGTGCCCCAATTTCTGCTTTAAACTTTAGGTACTATCCCAAAATGTATCACTGAGGTGACAGAAGTTGATTTCGGAGCATCATTTTTGAACAGGAGCTTCAACCGTTTTGTGGCATATGAGAAATTCCCTAAGCCCCGGACCTGTCGATTTTGGTCAAAAATGAAAATTTCAAAAGTGCCCCAATTTCTGCTTTAAACATTAGGTACTATCCCAAAATGTATCACTGAGGTGACAGAAGTTGATTTCGGAGCATCATTTTTGAACAGGAGCTTCAACCGTTTTGTGGCATATGAGAAATTCCCTAAGCCCCAGACCTGTCGATTTTGGTCAAAAATGAAAATGTCAAAAGTGCCCCAATTTCTGCTTTAAACTTTAGGTACTATCCCAAAATGTATCACTGAGGTGACAGAAGTTGATTTCGGAGCATCATTTTTGAACAGGAGCTTCAACCATTTTGTGGCATATTAGAAATTCCGTAAGCCCCGGACCTGTCGATTTTGGTCAAAAATGAAAATTTCAAAAGTGCCCCAGTTTCTGCTTTAAACTTTAGGTACTATCCCAAAATGTATCACTGAGGTGACAGAAGTTGATTTCGGAGCATCATTTTTGAACAGGAGCTTCAACCGTTTTGTGGCATATGAGAAATTCCCTGAGCCCCGGACCTGTCGATTTTGGTCAAAAATGAAAATTTCAAAAGTGCCCCAATTTCTGCTTTAAATTTTAGGTACTATCCCAAAATGTATCACTGAGGTGACAGAAGTTGATTTTGGAGCATCATTTTTGAACAGGAGCTTCAACCGTTTTGTGGCATATGAGAAATTCCCTAAGCCCCGGACCTGTCGATTTTGGTCAAAAATGAAAATTTCAAAAGTGCCCCAATTTCTGGTTTAAACTTTAGGTACTATCCCAAAATGTATCACTGAGGTGACAGAAGTTGATTTCGGAGCATCATTTTTGAACAGGAGCTTCAACCGTTTTGTGGCATATGAGAAATTCCCTAAGCCCTGGACCTGTCGATTTTGGTCAAAAATGAAAATTTCAAAAGTGCCCCAATTTCTGCTTTAAACATTAGGTACTATCCCAAAATGTATCACTGAGGTGACAGAAGTTGATTTCGGAGCATCATTTTTGAACAGGAGCTTCAACCGTTTTGTGGCATATGAGAAATTCCCTAAGCCCCAGACCTGTCGATTTTGGTCAAAAATGAAAATGTCAAAAGTGCCCCAATTTCTGCTTTAAACTTTAGGTACTATCCCAAAATGTATCACTGAGGTGACAGAAGTTGATTTCGGAGCATCATTTTTGAACAGGAGCTTCAACCATTTTGTGGCATATTAGAAATTCCCTAAGCCCCGGACCTGTCGATTTTGGTCAAAAATGAAAATTTCAAAAGTGCCCCAGTTTCTGCTTTAAACTTTAGGTACTATCCCAAAATGTATCACTGAGGTGACAGAAGTTGATTTCGGAGCATCATTTTTGAACAGGAGCTTCAACCATTTTGTGGCATATTAGAAATTCCGTAAGCCCCGGACCTGTCGATTTTGGTCAAAAATGAAAATTTCAAAAGTGCCCCAGTTTCTGCTTTAAACTTTAGGTACTATCCCAAAATGTATCACTGAGGTGACAGAAGTTGATTTCGGAGCATCATTTTTGAACAGGAGCTTCAACCGTTTTGTGGCATATGAGAAATTCCCTGAGCCCCGGACCTGTCGATTTTGGTCAAAAATGAAAATTTCAAAAGTGCCCCAATTTCTGCTTTAAATTTTAGGTACTATCCCAAAATGTATCACTGAGGTGACAGAAGTTGATTTTGGAGCATCATTTTTGAACAGGAGCTTCAACCGTTTTGTGGCATATGAGAAATTCCCTAAGCCCCGGACCTGTCGATTTTGGTCAAAAATGAAAATTTCAAAAGTGCCCCAATTTCTGGTTTAAACTTTAGGTACTATCCCAAAATGTATCACTGAGGTGACAGAAGTTGATTTCGGAGCATCATTTTTGAACAGGAGCTTCAACCGTTTTGTGGCATATGAGAAATTCCCTAAGCCCCAGACCTGTCGATTTTGGTCAAAAATGAAAATGTCAAAAGTGCCCCAATTTCTGCTTTAAACTTTAGGTACTATCCCAAAATGTATCACTGAGGTGACAGAAGTTGATTTCGGAGCATCATTTTTGAACAGGAGCTTCAACCGTTTTGTGGCATATGAGAAATTCCCTGAGCCCCGGACCTGTCGATTTTGGTCAAAAATGAAAATTTCAAAAGTGCCCCAATTTCTGCTTTAAATTTTAGGTACTATCCCAAAATGTATCACTGAGGTGACAGAAGTTGATTTTGGAGCATCATTTTTGAACAGGAGCTTCAACCGTTTTGTGGCATATGAGAAATTCCCTAAGCCCTGGACCTGTCGATTTTGGTCAAAAATGAAAATTTCAAAAGTGCCCCAATTTCTGCTTTAAACATTAGGTACTATCCCAAAATCTATCACTGAGGTGACAGAAGTTGATTTCGGAGCATCATTTTTGAACAGGAGCTTCAACCGTTTTGTGGCATATGAGAAATTCCCTAAGCCCCAGACCTGTCGATTTTGGTCAAAAATGAAAATGTCAAAAGTGCCCCAATTTCTGCTTTAAACTTTAGGTACTATCCCAAAATGTATCACTGAGGTGACAGAAGTTGATTTCGGAGCATCATTTTTGAACAGGAGCTTCAACCATTTTGTGGCATATTAGAAATTCCCTAAGCCCCGGACCTGTCGATTTTGGTCAAAAATGAAAATTTCAAAAGTGCCCCAGTTTCTGCTTTAAACTTTAGGTACTATCCCAAAATGTATCACTGAGGTGACAGAAGTTGATTTCGGAGCATCATTTTTGAACAGGAGCTTCAACCGTTTTGTGGCATATGAGAAATTCCCTGAGCCCCGGACCTGTCGATTTTGGTCAAAAATGAAAATTTCAAAAGTGCCCCAATTTCTGCTTTAAATTTTAGGTACTATCCCAAAATGTATCACTGAGGTGACAGAAGTTGATTTTGGAGCATCATTTTTGAACAGGAGCTTCAACCGTTTTGTGGCATATGAGAAATTCCCTAAGCCCCGGACCTGTCGATTTTGGTCAAAAATGAAAATTTCAAAAGTGCCCCAATTTCTGGTTTAAACTTTAGGTACTATCCCAAAATGTATCACTGAGGTGACAGAAGTTGATTTCGGAGCATCATTTTTGAACAGGAGCTTCAACCGTTTTGTGGCATATGAGAAATTCCCTAAGCCCTGGACCTGTCGATTTTGGTCAAAAATGAAAATTTCAAAAGTGCCCCAATTTCTGCTTTAAACTTTAGGTACTATCCCAAAATGTATCACTGAGGTGACAGAAGTTGATTTCGGAGCATCATTTTTGAACAGGAGCTTCAACCGTTTTGTGGCATATGAGAAATTCCCTAAGCCCCGGACCTGTCAATTTTGGTCAAAAATGAAAATTTCAAAAGTGCCCCAATTTCTGCTTTAAACATTAGGTACTATCCCAAAATGTATCACTGAGGTGACAGAAGTTGATTTCGGAGCATCATTTTTGAACAGGAGCTTCAACCGTTTTGTGGCATATGAGAAATTCCCTAAGCCCCAGACCTGTCGATTTTGGTCAAAAATGAAAATGTCAAAAGTGCCCCAATTTCTGCTTTAAACTTTAGGTACTATCCCAAAATGTATCACTGAGGTGACAGAAGTTGATTTCGGAGCATCATTTTTGAACAGGAGCTTCAACCGTTTTGTGGCATATGAGAAATTCCCTGAGCCCCGGACCTGTCGATTTTGGTCAAAAATGAAAATTTCAAAAGTGCCCCAATTTCTGCTTTAAATTTTAGGTACTATCCCAAAATGTATCACTGAGGTGACAGAAGTTGATTTTGGAGCATCATTTTTGAACAGGAGCTTCAACCGTTTTGTGGGATATGAGAAATTCCCTAAGCCCCGGACCTGTCAATTTTGGTCAAAAATGAAAATTTCAAAAGTGCCCCAATTTCTGCTTTAAACATTAGGTACTATCCCAAAATGTATCACTGAGGTGACAGAAGTTGATTTCGGAGCATCATTTTTGAACAGGAGCTTCAACCATTTTGTGGCATATTAGAAATTCCCTAAGCCCCGGACCTGTCGATTTTGGTCAAAAATGAAAATTTCAAAAGTGCCCCAGTTTCTGCTTTAAACTTTAGGTACTATCCCAAAATGTATCACTGAGGTGACAGAAGTTGATTTCGGAGCATCATTTTTGAACAGGAGCTTCAACCGTTTTGTGGCATATTAGAAATTCCCTGAGCCCCGGACCTGTCGATTTTGGTCAAAAATGAAAATTTCAAAAGTGCCCCAATTTCTGCTTTAAATTTTAGGTACTATCCCAAAATGTATCACTGAGGTGACAGAAGTTGATTTTGGAGCATCATTTTTGAACAGGAGCTTCAACCGTTTTGTGGCATATGAGAAATTCCCTAAGCCCCGGACCTGTCGATTTTGGTCAAAAATGAAAATTTCAAAAGTGCCCCAATTTCTGGTTTAAACTTTAGGTACTATCCCAAAATGTATCACTGAGGTGACAGAAGTTGATTTCGGAGCATCATTTTTGAACAGGAGCTTCAACCGTTTTGTGGCATATGAGAAATTCCCTAAGCCCTGGACCTGTCGATTTTGGTCAAAAATGAAAATTTCAAAAGTGCCCCAATTTCTGCTTTAAACATTAGGTACTATCCCAAAATGTATCACTGAGGTGACAGAAGTTGATTTCGGAGCATCATTTTTGAACAGGAGCTTCAACCGTTTTGTGGCATATGAGAAATTCCCTAAGCCCCAGACCTGTCGATTTTGGTCAAAAATGAAAATGTCAAAAGTGCCCCAATTTCTGCTTTAAACTTTAGGTACTATCCCAAAATGTATCACTGAGGTGACAGAAGTTGATTTCGGAGCATCATTTTTGAACAGGAGCTTCAACCATTTTGTGGCATATTAGAAATTCCCTAAGCCCCGGACCTGTCGATTTTGGTCAAAAATGAAAATTTCAAAAGTGCCCCAGTTTCTGCTTTAAACTTTAGGTACTATCCCAAAATGTATCACTGAGGTGACAGAAGTTGATTTCGGAGCATCATTTTTGAACAGGAGCTTCAACCGTTTTGTGGCATATGAGAAATTCCCTGAGCCCCGGACCTGTCGATTTTGGTCAAAAATGAAAATTTCAAAAGTGCCCCAATTTCTGCTTTAAATTTTAGGTACTATCCCAAAATGTATCACTGAGGTGACAGAAGTTGATTTTGGAGCATCATTTTTGAACAGGAGCTTCAACCGTTTTGTGGCATATGAGAAATTCCCTAAGCCCCGGACCTGTCGATTTTGGTCAAAAATGAAAATTTCAAAAGTGCCCCAATTTCTGGTTTAAACTTTAGGTACTATCCCAAAATGTATCACTGAGGTGACAGAAGTTGATTTCGGAGCATCATTTTTGAACAGGAGCTTCAACCGTTTTGTGGCATATGAGAAATTCCCTAAGCCCTGGACCTGTCGATTTTGGTCAAAAATGAAAATTTCAAAAGTGCCCCAATTTCTGCTTTAAACTTTAGGTACTATCCCAAAATGTATCACTGAGGTGACAGAAGTTGATTTCGGAGCATCATTTTTGAACAGGAGCTTCAACCGTTTTGTGGCATATGAGAAATTCCCTAAGCCCCGGACCTGTCGATTTTGGTCAAAAATGAAAATTTCAAAAGTGCCCCAATTTCTGCTTTAAACATTAGGTACTATCCCAAAATGTATCACTGAGGTGACAGAAGTTGATTTCGGAGCATCATTTTTGAACAGGAGCTTCAACCGTTTTGTGGCATATGAGAAATTCCCTAAGCCCTGGACCTGTCGATTTTGGTCAAAAATGAAAATTTCAAAAGTGCCCCAATTTCTGCTTTAAACATTAGGTACTATCCCAAAATGTATCACTGAGGTGACAGAAGTTGATTTCGGAGCATCATTTTTGAACAGGAGCTTCAACCGTTTTGTGGCATATGAGAAATTCCCTAAGCCCCAGACCTGTCGATTTTGGTCAAAAATGAAAATGTCAAAAGTGCCCCAATTTCTGCTTTAAACTTTAGGTACTATCCCAAAATGTATCACTGAGGTGACAGAAGTTGATTTCGGAGCATCATTTTTGAACAGGAGCTTCAACCATTTTGTGGCATATTAGAAATTCCCTAAGCCCCGGACCTGTCGATTTTGGTCAAAAATGAAAATTTCAAAAGTGCCCCAGTTTCTGCTTTAAACTTTAGGTACTATCCCAAAATGTATCACTGAGGTGACAGAAGTTGATTTCGGAGCATCATTTTTGAACAGGAGCTTCAACCGTTTTGTGGCATATGAGAAATTCCCTGAGCCCCGGACCTGTCGATTTTGGTCAAAAATGAAAATGTCAAAAGTGCCCCAATTTCTGCTTTAAATTTTAGGTACTATCCCAAAATGTATCACTGAGGTGACAGAAGTTGATTTTGGAGCATCATTTTTGAACAGGAGCTTCAACCGTTTTGTGGCATATGAGAAATTCCCTAAGCCCCGGACCTGTCGATTTTGGTCAAAAATGAAAATTTCAAAAGTGCCCCAATTTCTGGTTTAAACTTTAGGTACTATCCCAAAATGTATCACTGAGGTGACAGAAGTTGATTTCGGAGCATCATTTTTGAACAGGAGCTTCAACCGTTTTGTGGCATATGAGAAATTCCCTAAGCCCTGGACCTGTCGATTTTGGTCAAAAATGAAAATTTCAAAAGTGCCCCAATTTCTGCTTTAAACTTTAGGTACTATCCCAAAATGTATCACTGAGGTGACAGAAGTTGATTTCGGAGCATCATTTTTGAACAGGAGCTTCAACCGTTTTGTGGCATATGAGAAATTCCCTAAGCCCCGGACCTGTCGATTTTGGTCAAAAATGAAAATTTCAAAAGTGCCCCAATTTCTGCTTTAAACATTAGGTACTATCCCAAAATGTATCACTGTGGTGACAGAAGTTGATTTCGGAGCATCATTTTTGAACAGGAGCTTCAACCGTTTTGTGGCATATGAGAAATTCCCTAAGCCCCAGACCTGTCGATTTTGGTCAAAAATGAAAATGTCAAAAGTGCCCCAATTTCTGCTTTAAACTTTAGGTACTATCCCAAAATGTATCACTGAGGTGTCAGAAGTTGATTTCGGAGCATCATTTTTGAACAGGAGCTTCAACCATTTTGTGGCATATGAGAAATTCCCTAAGCCCCGGACCTGTCGATTTTGGTCAAAAATGAAAATTTCAAAAGTGCCCCAGTTTCTGCTTTAAACTTTAGGTACTATCCCAAAATGTATCACTGAGGTGACAGAAGTTGATTTCGGAGCATCATTTTTGAACAGGAGCTTCAACCGTTTTGTGGCATATGAGAAATTCCCTAAGCCCCGGACCTGTCGATTTTGGTCAAAAATGAAAATTTCAAAAGTGCCCCAATTTCTGCTTTAATCATTAGGTACTATCCCAAAATGTATCACTGAGGTGACAGAAGTTGATTTCGGAGCATCATTTTTGAACAGGAGCTTCAACCGTTTTGTGGCATATGAGAAATTCCCTAAGCCCCGGACCTGTCGATTTTGGTCAAAAATGAAAATTTCAAAAGTGCCCCAATTTCTGCTTTAAACTTTAGGTACTATCCCAAAATGTATCACTGAGGTGACAGAAGTTGATTTCGGAGCATCATTTTTGAACAGGAGCTTCAACCGTTTTGTGGCATATGAGAAATTCCCTAAGCCCCGGACCTGTCGATTTTGGTCAAAAATGAAAATTTCAAAAGTGCCCCAATTTCTGCTTTAAACTTTAGGTACTATCCCAAAATGTATCACTGAGGTGACAGAAGTTGATTTCGGAGCATCATTTTTGAACAGGAGCTTCAACCGTTTTGTGGCATATGAGAAATTCCCTAAGCCCCGGACCTGTCGATTTTGGTCAAAAATGAAAATTTCAAAAGTGCCCCAATTTCTGCTTTAAACATTAGGTACTATCCCAAAATGTATCACTGAGGTGACAGAAGTTGATTTCGGAGCATCATTTTTGAACAGGAGCTTCAACCGTTTTGTGGCATATGAGAAATTCCCTAAGCCCCAGACCTGTCGATTTTGGTCAAAAATGAAAATGTCAAAAGTGCCCCAATTTCTGCTTTAAACTTTAGGTACTATCCCAAAATGTATCACTGACGTGACAGAAGTTGATTTCGGAGCATCATTTTTGAACAGGAGCTTCAACCATTTTGTGGCATATGAGAAATTCCCTAAGCCCCGGACCTGTCGATTTTGGTCAAAAATGAAAATTTCAAAAGTGCCCCAGTTTCTGCTTTAAACTTTAGGTACTATCCCAAAATGTATCACTGAGGTGACAGAAGTTGATTTCGGAGCATCATTTTTGAACAGGAGCTTCAACCATTTTGTGGCATATGAGAAATTCCCTAAGCCCCGGACCTGTCGATTTTGGTCAAAAATGAAAATTTCAAAAGTGCCCCAGTTTCTGCTTTAAACTTTAGGTACTATCCAAAAATGTATCACTGAGGTGACAGAAGTTGATTTCGGAGCATCATTTTTTAACAGGAGCTTCAACCGTTTTGTGGCATATGAGAAATTCCCTAAGCCCCGGACCTGTCAATTTTGGTCAAAAATTAAAATTTCAAAAGTGCCCCAATTTCTGCTTTAAACTTTAGGTACTATCTCAAAATGTATCACTGAGGTGACAGAAGTTGATTTCGGAGCATCATTTTTGAACAGGAGCTTCAACCGTTTTGTGGCATATGAGAAATTCCCTAAGCCCCGGACCTGTCGATTTTGGTCAAAAATGAAAATTTCAAAAGTGCCCCAATTTCTGCTTTAAACTTTAGGTACTATCCCAAAATGTATCACTGAGGTGACAGAAGTTGATTTCGGAGCATCATTTTTGAACAGGAGCTTCAACCGTTTTGTGGCATATGAGAAATTCCCTAAGCCCTGGACCTGTCGATTTTGGTCAAAAATGAAAATTTCAAAAGTGCCCCAGTTTCTGCTTTAAACTTTAGGTACTATCCCAAAATGTATCACTGAGGTGACAGAAGTTGATTTCGGAGCATCATTTTTGAACAGGAGCTTCAACCGTTTTGTGGCATATGAGAAATTCCCTGAGCCCCGGACCTGTCGATTTTGGTCAAAAATGAAAATTTCAAAAGTGCCCCAATTTCTGCTTTAAATTTTAGGTACTATCCCAAAATGTATCACTGAGGTGACAGAAGTTGATTTTGGAGCATCATTTTTGAACAGGAGCTTCAACCGTTTTGTGGCATATGAGAAATTCCCTAAGCCCCGGACCTGTCGATTTTGGTCAAAAATGAAAATTTCAAAAGTGCCCCAATTTCTGCTTTAAACTTTAGGTACTATCCCAAAATGTATCACTGAGGTGACAGAAGTTGATTTCGGAGCATCATTTTTGAACAGGAGCTTCAACCGTTTTGTGGCATATGAGAAATTCCCTAAGCCCCGGACCTGTCGATTTTGGTCAAAAATGAAAATTTCAAAAGTGCCCCAATTTCTGCTTTAAACATTAGGTACTATCCCAAAATGTATCACTGAGGTGACAGAAGTTGATTTCGGAGCATCATTTTTGAACAGGAGCTTCAACCGTTTTGTGGCATATGAGAAATTCCCTAAGCCCCAGACCTGTCGATTTTGGTCAAAAATGAAAATGTCAAAAGTGCCCCAATTTCTGCTTTAAACTTTAGGTACTATCCCAAAATGTATCACTGAGGTGTCAGAAGTTGATTTCGGAGCATCATTTTTGAACAGGAGCTTCAACCATTTTGTGGCATATGAGAAATTCCCTAAGCCCCGGACCTGTCGATTTTGGTCAAAAATGAAAATTTCAAAAGTGCCCCAGTTTCTGCTTTAAACTTTAGGTACTATCCCAAAATGTATCACTGAGGTGACAGAAGTTGATTTCGGAGCATCATTTTTGAACAGGAGCTTCAACCGTTTTGTGGCATATGAGAAATTCCCTAAGCCCCGGACCTGTCGATTTTGGTCAAAAATGAAAATTTCAAAAGTGCCCCAATTTCTGGTTTAAACTTTAGGTACTATCCCAAAATGTATCACTGAGGTGACAGAAGTTGATTTCGGAGCATCATTTTTGAACAGGAGCTTCAACCGTTTTGTGGCATATGAGAAATTCCCTAAGCCCTGGACCTGTCGATTTTGGTCAAAAATGAAAATTTCAAAAGTGCCCCAATTTCTGCTTTAAACATTAGGTACTATCCCAAAATGTATCACTGAGGTGACAGAAGTTGATTTCGGAGCATCATTTTTGAACAGGAGCTTCAACCGTTTTGTGGCATATGAGAAATTCCCTAAGCCCCAGACCTGTCGATTTTGGTCAAAAATGAAAATGTCAAAAGTGCCCCAATTTCTGCTTTAAACTTTAGGTACTATCCCAAAATGTATCACTGAGGTGACAGAAGTTGATTTCGGAGCATCATTTTTGAACAGGAGCTTCAACCATTTTGTGGCATATTAGAAATTCCCTAAGCCCCGGACCTGTCGATTTTGGTCAAAAATGAAAATTTCAAAAGTGCCCCAGTTTCTGCTTTAAACTTTAGGTACTATCCCAAAATGTATCACTGAGGTGACAGAAGTTGATTTCGGAGCATCATTTTTGAACAGGAGCTTCAACCGTTTTGTGGCATATGAGAAATTCCCTGAGCCCCGGACCTGTCGATTTTGGTCAAAAATGAAAATTTCAAAAGTGCCCCAATTTCTGCTTTAAATTTTAGGTACTATCCCAAAATGTATCACTGAGGTGACAGAAGTTGATTTTGGAGCATCATTTTTGAACAGGAGCTTCAACCGTTTTGTGGCATATGAGAAATTCCCTAAGCCCCGGACCTGTCGATTTTGGTCAAAAATGAAAATTTCAAAAGTGCCCCAATTTCTGGTTTAAACTTTAGGTACTATCCCAAAATGTATCACTGAGGTGACAGAAGTTGATTTCGGAGCATCATTTTTGAACAGGAGCTTCAACCGTTTTGTGGCATATGAGAAATTCCCTAAGCCCTGGACCTGTCGATTTTGGTCAAAAATGAAAATTTCAAAAGTGCCCCAATTTCTGCTTTAAACATTAGGTACTATCCCAAAATGTATCACTGAGGTGACAGAAGTTGATTTCGGAGCATCATTTTTGAACAGGAGCTTCAACCGTTTTGTGGCATATGAGAAATTCCCTAAGCCCCAGACCTGTCGATTTTGGTCAAAAATGAAAATGTCAAAAGTGCCCCAATTTCTGCTTTAAACTTTAGGTACTATCCCAAAATGTATCACTGAGGTGACAGAAGTTGATTTCGGAGCATCATTTTTGAACAGGAGCTTCAACCATTTTGTGGCATATTAGAAATTCCCTAAGCCCCGGACCTGTCGATTTTGGTCAAAAATGAAAATTTCAAAAGTGCCCCAGTTTCTGCTTTAAACTTTAGGTACTATCCCAAAATGTATCACTGAGGTGACAGAAGTTGATTTCGGAGCATCATTTTTGAACAGGAGCTTCAACCGTTTTGTGGCATATGAGAAATTCCCTGAGCCCCGGACCTGTCGATTTTGGTCAAAAATGAAAATGTCAAAAGTGCCCCAATTTCTGCTTTAAATTTTAGGTACTATCCCAAAATGTATCACTGAGGTGACAGAAGTTGATTTTGGAGCATCATTTTTGAACAGGAGCTTCAACCGTTTTGTGGCATATGAGAAATTCCCTAAGCCCCGGACCTGTCGATTTTGGTCAAAAATGAAAATTTCAAAAGTGCCCCAATTTCTGGTTTAAACTTTAGGTACTATCCCAAAATGTATCACTGAGGTGACAGAAGTTGATTTCGGAGCATCATTTTTGAACAGGAGCTTCAACCGTTTTGTGGCATATGAGAAATTCCCTAAGCCCTGGACCTGTCGATTTTGGTCAAAAATGAAAATTTCAAAAGTGCCCCAATTTCTGCTTTAAACTTTAGGTACTATCCCAAAATGTATCACTGAGGTGACAGAAGTTGATTTCGGAGCATCATTTTTGAACAGGAGCTTCAACCGTTTTGTGGCATATGAGAAATTCCCTAAGCCCCGGACCTGTCGATTTTGGTCAAAAATGAAAATTTCAAAAGTGCCCCAATTTCTGCTTTAAACATTAGGTACTATCCCAAAATGTATCACTGAGGTGACAGAAGTTGATTTCGGAGCATCATTTTTGAACAGGAGCTTCAACCGTTTTGTGGCATATGAGAAATTCCCTAAGCCCCAGACCTGTCGATTTTGGTCAAAAATGAAAATGTCAAAAGTGCCCCAATTTCTGCTTTAAACTTTAGGTACTATCCCAAAATGTATCACTGAGGTGTCAGAAGTTGATTTCGGAGCATCATTTTTGAACAGGAGCTTCAACCATTTTGTGGCATATGAGAAATTCCCTAAGCCCCGGACCTGTCGATTTTGGTCAAAAATGAAAATTTCAAAAGTGCCCCAGTTTCTGCTTTAAACTTTAGGTACTATCCCAAAATGTATCACTGAGGTGACAGAAGTTGATTTCGGAGCATCATTTTTGAACAGGAGCTTCAACCGTTTTGTGGCATATGAGAAATTCCCTAAGCCCCGGACCTGTCGATTTTGGTCAAAAATGAAAATTTCAAAAGTGCCCCAATTTCTGCTTTAATCATTAGGTACTATCCCAAAATGTATCACTGAGGTGACAGAAGTTGATTTCGGAGCATCATTTTTGAACAGGAGCTTCAACCGTTTTGTGGCATATGAGAAATTCCCTGAGCCCCGGACCTGTCGATTTTGGTCAAAAATGAAAATGTCAAAAGTGCCCCAATTTCTGCTTTAAATTTTAGGTACTATCCCAAAATGTATCACTGAGGTGACAGAAGTTGATTTTGGAGCATCATTTTTGAACAGGAGCTTCAACCGTTTTGTGGCATATGAGAAATTCCCTAAGCCCCGGACCTGTCGATTTTGGTCAAAAATGAAAATTTCAAAAGTGCCCCAATTTCTGGTTTAAACTTTAGGTACTATCCCAAAATGTATCACTGAGGTGACAGAAGTTGATTTCGGAGCATCATTTTTGAACAGGAGCTTCAACCGTTTTGTGGCATATGAGAAATTCCCTAAGCCCTGGACCTGTCGATTTTGGTCAAAAATGAAAATTTCAAAAGTGCCCCAATTTCTGCTTTAAACTTTAGGTACTATCCCAAAATGTATCACTGAGGTGACAGAAGTTGATTTCGGAGCATCATTTTTGAACAGGAGCTTCAACCGTTTTGTGGCATATGAGAAATTCCCTAAGCCCCGGACCTGTCGATTTTGGTCAAAAATGAAAATTTCAAAAGTGCCCCAATTTCTGCTTTAAACATTAGGTACTATCCCAAAATGTATCACTGAGGTGACAGAAGTTGATTTCGGAGCATCATTTTTGAACAGGAGCTTCAACCGTTTTGTGGCATATGAGAAATTCCCTAAGCCCCAGACCTGTCGATTTTGGTCAAAAATGAAAATGTCAAAAGTGCCCCAATTTCTGCTTTAAACTTTAGGTACTATCCCAAAATGTATCACTGAGGTGTCAGAAGTTGATTTCGGAGCATCATTTTTGAACAGGAGCTTCAACCATTTTGTGGCATATGAGAAATTCCCTAAGCCCCGGACCTGTCGATTTTGGTCAAAAATGAAAATTTCAAAAGTGCCCCAGTTTCTGCTTTAAACTTTAGGTACTATCCCAAAATGTATCACTGAGGTGACAGAAGTTGATTTCGGAGCATCATTTTTGAACAGGAGCTTCAACCGTTTTGTGGCATATGAGAAATTCCCTAAGCCCCGGACCTGTCGATTTTGGTCAAAAATGAAAATTTCAAAAGTGCCCCAATTTCTGCTTTAATCATTAGGTACTATCCCAAAATGTATCACTGAGGTGACAGAAGTTGATTTCGGAGCATCATTTTTGAACAGGAGCTTCAACCGTTTTGTGGCATATGAGAAATTCCCTAAGCCCCGGACCTGTCGATTTTGGTCAAAAATGAAAATTTCAAAAGTGCCCCAATTTCTGCTTTAAACTTTAGGTACTATCCCAAAATGTATCACTGAGGTGACAGAAGTTGATTTCGGAGCATCATTTTTGAACAGGAGCTTCAACCGTTTTGTGGCATATGAGAAATTCCCTAAGCCCCGGACCTGTCGATTTTGGTCAAAAATGAAAATTTCAAAAGTGCCCCAATTTCTGCTTTAAACTTTAGGTACTATCCCAAAATGTATCACTGAGGTGACAGAAGTTGATTTCGGAGCATCATTTTTGAACAGGAGCTTCAACCGTTTTGTGGCATATGAGAAATTCCCTAAGCCCCGGACCTGTCGATTTTGGTCAAAAATGAAAATTTCAAAAGTGCCCCAATTTCTGCTTTAAACATTAGGTACTATCCCAAAATGTATCACTGAGGTGACAGAAGTTGATTTCGGAGCATCATTTTTGAACAGGAGCTTCAACCGTTTTGTGGCATATGAGAAATTCCCTAAGCCCCAGACCTGTCGATTTTGGTCAAAAATGAAAATGTCAAAAGTGCCCCAATTTCTGCTTTAAACTTTAGGTACTATCCCAAAATGTATCACTGACGTGACAGAAGTTGATTTCGGAGCATCATTTTTGAACAGGAGCTTCAACCATTTTGTGGCATATGAGAAATTCCCTAAGCCCCGGACCTGTCGATTTTGGTCAAAAATGAAAATTTCAAAAGTGCCCCAGTTTCTGCTTTAAACTTTAGGTACTATCCCAAAATGTATCACTGAGGTGACAGAAGTTGATTTCGGAGCATCATTTTTGAACAGGAGCTTCAACCATTTTGTGGCATATGAGAAATTCCCTAAGCCCCGGACCTGTCGATTTTGGTCAAAAATGAAAATTTCAAAAGTGCCCCAGTTTCTGCTTTAAACTTTAGGTACTATCCAAAAATGTATCACTGAGGTGACAGAAGTTGATTTCGGAGCATCATTTTTTAACAGGAGCTTCAACCGTTTTGTGGCATATGAGAAATTCCCTAAGCCCCGGACCTGTCAATTTTGGCCAAAAATTAAAATTTCAAAAGTGCCCCAATTTCTGCTTTAAACTTTAGGTACTATCCCAAAATGTATCACTGAGGTGACAGAAGTTGATTTCGGAGCATCATTTTTGAACAGGAGCTTCAACCGTTTTGTGGCATATGAGAAATTCCCTAAGCCCCGGACCTGTCGATTTTGGTCAAAAATGAAAATTTCAAAAGTGCCCCAATTTCTGCTTTAAACTTTAGGTACTATCCCAAAATGTATCACTGAGGTGACAGAAGTTGATTTCGGAGCATCATTTTTGAACAGGAGCTTCAACCGTTTTGTGGCATATGAGAAATTCCCTAAGCCCCGGACCTGTCGATTTTGGTCAAAAATGAAAATTTCAAAAGTGCCCCAATTTCTGCTTTAAACATTAGGTACTATCCCAAAATGTATCACTGAGGTGACAGAAGTTGATTTCGGAGCATCATTTTTGAACAGGAGCTTCAACCGTTTTGTGGCATATGAGAAATTCCCTAAGCCCCGGACCTGTCGATTTTGGTCAAAAATGAAAATTTCAAAAGTGCCCCAATTTCTGCTTTAAACTTTAGGTACTATCCCAAAATGTATCACTGAGGTGACAGAAGTTGATTTCGGAGCATCATTTTTGAACAGGAGCTTCAACCGTTTTGTGGCATATGAGAAATTCCCTAAGCCCTGGACCTGTCGATTTTGGTCAAAAATGAAAATTTCAAAAGTGCCCCAATTTCTGCTTTAAACTTTAGGTACTATCCCAAAATGTATCACTGAGGTGACAGAAGTTGATTTCGGAGCATCATTTTTGAACAGGAGCTTCAACCGTTTTGTGGCATATGAGAAATTCCCTAAGCCCCGGACCTGTCGATTTTGGTCAAAAATGAAAATTTCAAAAGTGCCCCAATTTCTGCTTTAAACTTTAGGTACTATCCCAAAATGTATCACTGAGGTGACAGAAGTTGATTTCGGAGCATCATTTTTGAACAGGAGCTTCAACCGTTTTGTGGCATATGAGAAATTCCCTAAGCCCTGGACCTGTCGATTTTGGTCAAAAATGAAAATTTCAAAAGTGCCCCAATTTCTGCTTTAAACTTTAGGTACTATCCCAAAATGTATCACTGAGGTGACAGAAGTTGATTTCGGAGCATCATTTTTGAACAGGAGCTTCAACCGTTTTGTGGCATATGAGAAATTCCCTAAGCCCCGGACCTGTCGATTTTGGTCAAAAATGAAAATTTCAAAAGTGCCCCAATTTCTGCTTTAAACATTAGGTACTATCCCAAAATGTATCACTGAGGTGACAGAAGTTGATTTCGGAGCATCATTTTTGAACAGGAGCTTCAACCGTTTTGTGGCATATGAGAAATTCCCTAAGCCCCAGACCTGTCGATTTTGGTCAAAAATGAAAATGTCAAAAGTGCCCCAATTTCTGCTTTAAACTTTAGGTACTATCCCAAAATGTATCACTGAGGTGTCAGAAGTTGATTTCGGAGCATCATTTTTGAACAGGAGCTTCAACCATTTTGTGGCATATGAGAAATTCCCTAAGCCCCGGACCTGTCGATTTTGGTCAAAAATGAAAATTTCAAAAGTGCCCCAGTTTCTGCTTTAAACTTTAGGTACTATCCCAAAATGTATCACTGAGGTGACAGAAGTTGATTTCGGAGCATCATTTTTGAACAGGAGCTTCAACCGTTTTGTGGCATATGAGAAATTCCCTAAGCCCCGGACCTGTCGATTTTGGTCAAAAATGAAAATTTCAAAAGTGCCCCAATTTCTGCTTTAATCATTAGGTACTATCCCAAAATGTATCACTGAGGTGACAGAAGTTGATTTCGGAGCATCATTTTTGAACAGGAGCTTCAACCGTTTTGTGGCATATGAGAAATTCCCTAAGCCCCGGACCTGTCGATTTTGGTCAAAAATGAAAATTTCAAAAGTGCCCCAATTTCTGCTTTAAACTTTAGGTACTATCCCAAAATGTATCACTGAGGTGACAGAAGTTGATTTCGGAGCATCATTTTTGAACAGGAGCTTCAACCGTTTTGTGGCATATGAGAAATTCCCTAAGCCCCGGACCTGTCGATTTTGGTCAAAAATGAAAATTTCAAAAGTGCCCCAATTTCTGCTTTAAACTTTAGGTACTATCCCAAAATGTATCACTGAGGTGACAGAAGTTGATTTCGGAGCATCATTTTTGAACAGGAGCTTCAACCGTTTTGTGGCATATGAGAAATTCCCTAAGCCCCGGACCTGTCGATTTTGGTCAAAAATGAAAATTTCAAAAGTGCCCCAATTTCTGCTTTAAACATTAGGTACTATCCCAAAATGTATCACTGAGGTGACAGAAGTTGATTTCGGAGCATCATTTTTGAACAGGAGCTTCAACCGTTTTGTGGCATATGAGAAATTCCCTAAGCCCCAGACCTGTCGATTTTGGTCAAAAATGAAAATGTCAAAAGTGCCCCAATTTCTGCTTTAAACTTTAGGTACTATCCCAAAATGTATCACTGACGTGACAGAAGTTGATTTCGGAGCATCATTTTTGAACAGGAGCTTCAACCATTTTGTGGCATATGAGAAATTCCCTAAGCCCCGGACCTGTCGATTTTGGTCAAAAATGAAAATTTCAAAAGTGCCCCAGTTTCTGCTTTAAACTTTAGGTACTATCCCAAAATGTATCACTGAGGTGACAGAAGTTGATTTCGGAGCATCATTTTTGAACTGGAGCTTCAACCATTTTGTGGCATATGAGAAATTCCCTAAGCCCCGGACCTGTCGATTTTGGTCAAAAATGAAAATTTCAAAAGTGCCCCAGTTTCTGCTTTAAACTTTAGGTACTATCCAAAAATGTATCACTGAGGTGACAGAAGTTGATTTCGGAGCATCATTTTTTAACAGGAGCTTCAACCGTTTTGTGGCATATGAGAAATTCCCTAAGCCCCGGACCTGTCAATTTTGGTCAAAAATTAAAATTTCAAAAGTGCCCCAATTTCTGCTTTAAACTTTAGGTACTATCCCAAAATGTATCACTGAGGTGACAGAAGTTGATTTCGGAGCATCATTTTTGAACAGGAGCTTCAACCGTTTTGTGGCATATGAGAAATTCCCTAAGCCCCGGACCTGTCGATTTTGGTCAAAAATGAAAATTTCAAAAGTGCCCCAATTTCTGCTTTAAACTTTAGGTACTATCCCAAAATGTATCACTGAGGTGACAGAAGTTGATTTCGGAGCATCATTTTTGAACAGGAGCTTCAACCGTTTTGTGGCATATGAGAAATTCCCTAAGCCCCGGACCTGTCGATTTTGGTCAAAAATGAAAATTTCAAAAGTGCCCCAATTTCTGCTTTAAACATTAGGTACTATCCCAAAATGTATCACTGAGGTGACAGAAGTTGATTTCGGAGCATCATTTTTGAACAGGAGCTTCAACCGTTTTGTGGCATATGAGAAATTCCCTAAGCCCCGGACCTGTCGATTTTGGTCAAAAATGAAAATTTCAAAAGTGCCCCAATTTCTGCTTTAAACTTTAGGTACTATCCCAAAATGTATCACTGAGGTGACAGAAGTTGATTTCGGAGCATCATTTTTGAACAGGAGCTTCAACCGTTTTGTGGCATATGAGAAATTCCCTAAGCCCTGGACCTGTCGATTTTGGTCAAAAATGAAAATTTCAAAAGTGCCCCAATTTCTGCTTTAAACTTTAGGTACTATCCCAAAATGTATCACTGAGGTGACAGAAGTTGATTTCGGAGCATCATTTTTGAACAGGAGCTTCAACCGTTTTGTGGCATATGAGAAATTCCCTAAGCCCCGGACCTGTCGATTTTGGTCAAAAATGAAAATTTCAAAAGTGCCCCAATTTCTGCTTTAAACATTAGGTACTATCCCAAAATGTATCACTGAGGTGACAGAAGTTGATTTCGGAGCATCATTTTTGAACAGGAGCTTCAACCGTTTTGTGGCATATGAGAAATTCCCTAAGCCCCAGACCTGTCGATTTTGGTCAAAAATGAAAATGTCAAAAGTGCCCCAATTTCTGCTTTAAACTTTAGGTACTATCCCAAAATGTATCACTGAGGTGACAGAAGTTGATTTCGGAGCATCATTTTTGAACAGGAGCTTCAACCGTTTTGTGGCATATGAGAAATTCCCTAAGCCCCGGACCTGTTGATTTTGGTCAAAAATGAAAATTTCAAAAGTGCCCCAATTTCTGCTTTAAACTTTAGGTACTATCCCAAAATGTATCACTGAGGTGACAGAAGTTGATTTCGGAGCATCATTTTTGAACAGGAGCTTCAACCGTTTTGTGGCATATTAGAAATTCCCTAAGCCCCGGACCTGTCGATTTTGGTCAAAAATGAAAATTTCAAAAGTGCCCCAATTTCTGCTTTAAACATTAGGTACTATCCCAAAATGTATCACTGAGGTGACAGAAGTTGATTTCGGAGCATCATTTTTGAACAGGAGCTTCAACCGTTTTGTGGCATATGAGAAATTCCCTAAGCCCCGGACCTGTCGATTTTGGTCAAAAATGAAAATTTCAAAAGTGCCCCAATTTCTGCTTTAAACTTTAGGTACTATCCCAAAATGTATCACTGAGGTGACAGAAGTTGATTTCGGAGCATCATTTTTGAACAGGAGCTTCAACCGTTTTGTGGCATATGAGAAATTCCCTAAGCCCCGGACCTGTCGATTTTGGTCAAAAATGAAAATTTCAAAAGTGCCCCAATTTCTGCTTTAAACTTTAGGTACTATCCCAAAATGTATCACTGAGGTGACAGAAGTTGATTTCGGAGCATCATTTTTGAACAGGAGCTTCAACCGTTTTGTGGCATATGAGAAATTCCCTAAGCCCCGGACCTGTCGATTTTGGTCAAAAATGAAAATTTCAAAAGTGCCCCAATTTCTGCTTTAAACATTAGGTACTATCCCAAAATGTATCACTGAGGTGACAGAAGTTGATTTCGGAGCATCATTTTTGAACAGGAGCTTCAACCGTTTTGTGGCATATGAGAAATTCCCTAAGCCCCAGACCTGTCGATTTTGGTCAAAAATGAAAATGTCAAAAGTGCCCCAATTTCTGCTTTAAACTTTAGGTACTATCCCAAAATGTATCACTGAGGTGTCAGAAGTTGATTTCGGAGCATCATTTTTGAACAGGAGCTTCAACCATTTTGTGGCATATGAGAAATTCCCTAAGCCCCGGACCTGTCGATTTTGGTCAAAAATGAAAATTTCAAAAGTGCCCCAGTTTCTGCTTTAAACTTTAGGTACTATCCCAAAATGTATCACTGAGGTGACAGAAGTTGATTTCGGAGCATCATTTTTGAACAGGAGCTTCAACCGTTTTGTGGCATAAGAGAAATTCCCTAAGCCCCGGACCTGTCGATTTTGGTCAAAAATGAAAATTTCAAAAGTGCCCCAATTTCTGCTTTAAACATTAGGTACTATCCCAAAATGTATCACTGAGGTGACAGAAGTTGATTTCGGAGCATCATTTTTGAACAGGAGCTTCAACCGTTTTGTGGCATATGAGAAATTCCCTAAGCCCCGGACCTGTCGATTTTGGTCAAAAATGAAAATGTCAAAAGTGCCCCAATTTCTGCTTTAAACTTTAGGTACTATCCCAAAATGTATCACTGAGGTGACAGAAGTTGATTTCGGAGCATCATTTTGAACAGGAGCTTCAACCGTTTTGTGGCATATGAGAAATTCCCTAAGCCCCGGACCTGTCGATTTTGGTCAAAAATGAAAATTTCAAAAGTGCCCCAATTTCTGCTTTAAACTTTAGGTACTATCCCAAAATGTATCACTGAGGTGACAGAAGTTGATTTCGGAGCATCATTTTTGAACAGGAGCTTCAACCGTTTTGTGGCATATGAGAAATTCCCTAAGCCCTGGACCTGTCGATTTTGGTCAAAAATGAAAATTTCAAAAGTGCCCCAATTTCTGCTTTAAACTTTAGGTACTATCCCAAAATGTATCACTGAGGTGACAGAAGTTGATTTCGGAGCATCATTTTTGAACAGGAGCTTCAACCGTTTTGTGGCATATGAGAAATTCCCTAAGCCCCGGACCTGTCGATTTTGGTCAAAAATGAAAATTTCAAAAGTGCCCCAATTTCTGCTTTAAACATTAGGTACTATCCCAAAATGTATCACTGAGTTGACAGAAGTTGATTTCGGAGCATCATTTTTGAACAGGAGCTTCAACCGTTTTGTGGCATATGAGAAATTCCCTAAGCCCCAGACCTGTCGATTTTGGTCAAAAATGAAAATGTCAAAAGTGCCCCAATTTCTGCTTTAAACTTTAGGTACTATCCCAAAATGTATCACTGAGGTGTCAGAAGTTGATTTCGGAGCATCATTTTTGAACAGGAGCTTCAACCATTTTGTGGCATATAAGAAATTCCCTAAGCCCGGACCTGTCGATTTTGGTCAAAAATGAAAATTTCAAAAGTGCCCCAGTTTCTGCTTTAAACTTTAGGTACTATCCCAAAATGTATCACTGAGGTGACAGAAGTTGATTTCGGAGCATCATTTTTGAACAGGAGCTTCAACCGTTTTGTGGCATATGAGAAATTCCCTAAGCCCCGGACCTGTCGATTTTGGTCAAAAATTAAAATTTCAAAAGTGCCCCAATTTCTGCTTTAAACTTTAGGTACTATCCCAAAATGTATCACTGAGGTGACAGAAGTTGATTTCGGAGCATCATTTTTGAACAGGAGCTTCAACCGTTTTGTGGCATATGAGAAATTCCCTAAGCCCCAGACCTGTCGATTTTGGTCAAAAATGAAAATTTCAAAAGTGCCCCAATTTCTGCTTTAAACTTTAGGTACTATCCCAAAATGTATCACTGAGGTGACAGAAGTTGATTTCGGAGCATCATTTTTGAACAGGAGCTTCAACCGTTTTGTGGCATATGAGAAATTCCCTAAGCCCCGGACCTGTCGATTTTGGTCAAAAATGAAAATGTCAAAAGTGCCCCAATTTCTGCTTTAAACTTTAGGTACTATCCCAAAATGTATCACTGAGGTGACAGAAGTTGATTTCGGAGCATCATTTTTGAACAGGAGCTTCAACCGTTTTGTGGCATATGAGAAATTCCCTAAGCCCCGGACCTGTCGATTTTGGTCAAAAATGAAAATTTCAAAAGTGCCCCAATTTCTGCTTTAAACTTTAGGTACTATCCCAAAATGTATCACTGAGGTGACAGAAGTTGATTTCGGAGCATCATTTTTGAACAGGAGCTTCAACCGTTTTGTGGCATATGAGAAATTCCCTAAGCCCTGGACCTGTCGATTTTGGTCAAAAATGAAAATTTCAAAGTGCCCCAATTTCTGCTTTAAACTTTAGGTACTATCCCAAAATGTATCACTGAGGTGACAGAAGTTGATTTCGGAGCATCATTTTTGAACAGGAGCTTCAACCGTTTTGTGGCATATGAGAAATTCCCTAAGCCCCGGACCTGTCGATTTTGGTCAAAAATGAAAATTTCAAAAGTGCCCCAATTTCTGCTTTAAACATTAGGTACTATCCCAAAATGTATCACTGAGTTGACAGAAGTTGATTTCGGAGCATCATTTTTGAACAGGAGCTTCAACCGTTTTGTGGCATATGAGAAATTCCCTAAGCCCCAGACCTGTCGATTTTGGTCAAAAATGAAAATGTCAAAAGTGCCCCAATTTCTGCTTTAAACTTTAGGTACTATCCCAAAATGTATCACTGAGGTGTCAGAAGTTGATTTCGGAGCATCATTTTTGAACAGGAGCTTCAACCATTTTGTGGCATATAAGAAATTCCCTAAGCCCCGGACCTGTCGATTTTGGTCAAAAATGAAAATTTCAAAAGTGCCCCAGTTTCTGCTTTAAACTTTAGGTACTATCCCAAAATGTATCACTGAGGTGACAGAAGTTGATTTCGGAGCATCATTTTTGAACAGGAGCTTCAACCGTTTTGTGGCATATGAGAAATTCCCTAAGCCCCGGACCTGTCGATTTTGGTCAAAAATTAAAATTTCAAAAGTGCCCCAATTTCTGCTTTAAACTTTAGGTACTATCCCAAAATGTATCACTGAGGTGACAGAAGTTGATTTCGGAGCATCATTTTTGAACAGGAGCTTCAACCGTTTTGTGGCATATGAGAAATTCCCTAAGCCCCAGACCTGTCGATTTTGGTCAAAAATGAAAATTTCAAAAGTGCCCCAATTTCTGCTTTAAACTTTAGGTACTATCCCAAAATGTATCACTGAGGTGACAGAAGTTGATTTCGGAGCATCATTTTTGAACAGGAGCTTCAACCGTTTTGTGGCATATGAGAAATTCCCTAAGCCCCGGACCTGTCGATTTTGGTCAAAAATGAAAATTTCAAAAGTGCCCCAATTTCTGCTTTAAACTTTAGGTACTATCCCAAAATGTATCACTGAGGTGACAGAAGTTGATTTCGGAGCATCATTTTTGAACAGGAGCTTCAACCGTTTTGTGGCATATGAGAAATTCCCTAAGCCCCGGACCTGTCGATTTTGGTCAAAAATGAAAATTTCAAAAGTGCCCCAATTTCTGCTTTAAACTTTAGGTACTATCCCAAAATGTATCACTGAGGTGACAGAAGTTGATTTCGGAGCATCATTTTTGAACAGGAGCTTCAACCGTTTTGTGGCATATGAGAAATTCCCTAAGCCCCGGACCTGTCGATTTTGGTCAAAAATGAAAATTTCAAAAGTGCCCCAATTTCTGCTTTAAACATTAGGTACTATCCCAAAATGTATCACTGAGGTGACAGAAGTTGATTTCGGAGCATCATTTTTGAACAGGAGCTTCAACCGTTTTGTGGCATATGAGAAATTCCCTAAGCCCCAGACCTGTCGATTTTGGTCAAAAATGAAAATGTCAAAAGTGCCCCAATTTCTGCTTTAAACTTTAGGTACTATCCCAAAATGTATCACTGACGTGACAGAAGTTGATTTCGGAGCATCATTTTTGAACAGGAGCTTCAACCATTTTGTGGCATATGAGAAATTCCCTAAGCCCCCGGACCTGTCGATTTTGGTCAAAAATGAAAATTTCAAAAGTGCCCCAATTTCTGCTTTAAACATTAGGTACTATCCCAAAATGTATCACTGAGGTGACAGAAGTTGATTTCGGAGCATCATTTTTGAACAGGAGCTTCAACCGTTTTGTGGCATATGAGAAATTCCCTAAGCCCCGGACCTGTCGATTTTGGTCAAAAATGAAAATTTCAAAAGTGCCCCAATTTCTGCTTTAAACTTTAGGTACTATCCCAAAATGTATCACTGAGGTGACAGAAGTTGATTTCGGAGCATCATTTTTGAACAGGAGCTTCAACCGTTTTGTGGCATATGAGAAATTCCCTAAGCCCCGGACCTGTCGATTTTGGTCAAAAATGAAAATTTCAAAAGTGCCCCAATTTCTGCTTTAAACATTAGGTACTATCCCAAAATGTATCACTGAGGTGACAGAAGTTGATTTCGGAGCATCATTTTTGAACAGGAGCTTCAACCGTTTTGTGGCATATGAGAAATTCCCTAAGCCCCAGACCTGTCGATTTTGGTCAAAAATGAAAATGTCAAAAGTGCCCCAATTCTGCTTTAAACTTTAGGTACTATCCCAAAATGTATCACTGAGGTGTCAGAAGTTGATTTCGGAGCATCATTTTTGAACAGGAGCTTCAACCATTTTGTGGCATAAGAGAAATTCCCTAAGCCCCGGACCTGTCGATTTTGGTCAAAAATGAAAATTTCAAAAGTGCCCCAATTTCTGCTTTAAACATTAGGTACTATCCCAAAATGTATCACTGAGGTGACAGAAGTTGATTTCGGAGCATCATTTTTGAACAGGAGCTTCAACCGTTTTGTGGCATATGAGAAATTCCCTAAGCCCCAGACCTGTCGATTTTGGTCAAAAATGAAAATTTCAAAAGTGCCCCAATTTCTGCTTTAAACTTTAGGTACTATCCCAAAATGTATCACTGAGGTGACAGAAGTTGATTTCGGAGCATCATTTTTGAACAGGAGCTTCAACCGTTTTGTGGCATATGAGAAATTCCTAAGCCCCGGACCTGTCGATTTTGGTCAAAAATGAAAATTTCAAAAGTGCCCCAATTTCTGCTTTAAACTTTAGGTACTATCCCAAAATGTATCACTGAGGTGACAGAAGTTGATTTCGGAGCATCATTTTTGAACAGGAGCTTCAACCGTTTTGTGGCATATGAGAAATTCCCTAAGCCCCGGACCTGTCGATTTTGGTCAAAAATGAAAATTTCAAAAGTGCCCCAATTTCTGCTTTAAACTTTAGGTACTATCCCAAAATGTATCACTGAGGTGACAGAAGTTGATTTCGGAGCATCATTTTTGAACAGGAGCTTGAACCGTTTTGTGGCATATGAGAAATTCCCTAAGCCCCGGACCTGTCGATTTTGGTCAAAAATGAAAATTTCAAAAGTGCCCCAATTTCTGCTTTAAACATTAGGTACTATCCCAAAATGTATCACTGAGGTGACAGAAGTTGATTTCGGAGCATCATTTTTGAACAGGAGCTTCAACCGTTTTGTGGCATATGAGAAATTCCCTAAGCCCCGGACCTGTCGATTTTGGTCAAAAATGAAAATTTCAAAAGTGCCCCAGTTTCTGCTTTAAACTTTAGGTACTATCCAAAATGTATCACTGAGGTGACAGAAGTTGATTTCGGAGCATCATTTTTGAACAGGAGCTTCAACCGTTTTGTGGCATAAGAGAAATTCCCTAAGCCCCGGACCTGTCGATTTTGGTCAAAAATGAAAATTTCAAAAGTGCCCCAATTTCTGCTTTAAACATTAGGTACTATCCCAAAATGTATCACTGAGGTGACAGAAGTTGATTTCGGAGCATCATTTTTGAACAGGAGCTTCAACCGTTTTGTGGCATATGAGAAATTCCCTAAGCCCCGGACCTGTCGATTTTGGTCAAAAATGAAAATTTCAAAAGTGCCCCAATTTCTGCTTTAAACTTTAGGTACTATCCCAAAATGTATCACTGAGGTGACAGAAGTTGATTTCGGAGCATCATTTTTGAACAGGAGCTTCAACCGTTTTGTGGCATATGAGAAATTCCCTAAGCCCCGGACCTGTCGATTTTGGTCAAAAATGAAAATTTCAAAAGTGCCCCAATTTCTGCTTTAAACTTTAGGTACTATCCCAAAATGTATCACTGAGGTGACAGAAGTTGATTTCGGAGCATCATTTTTGAACAGGAGCTTCAACCGTTTTGTGGCATATGAGAAATTCCCTAAGCCCCGGACCTGTCGATTTTGGTCAAAAATGAAAATTTCAAAAGTGCCCCAATTTCTGCTTTAAACTTTAGGTACTATCCCAAAATGTATCACTGAGGTGACAGAAGTTGATTTCGGAGCATCATTTTTGAACAGGAGCTTCAACCGTTTTGTGGCATATGAGAAATTCCCTAAGCCCCGGACCTGTCGATTTTGGTCAAAAATGAAAATTTCAAAAGTGCCCCAATTTCTGCTTTAAACATTAGGTACTATCCCAAAATGTATCACTGAGGTGACAGAAGTTGATTTCGGAGCATCATTTTTGAACAGGAGCTTCAACCGTTTTGTGGCATATGAGAAATTCCCTAAGCCCCAGACCTGTCGATTTTGGTCAAAAATGAAAATGTCAAAAGTGCCCCAATTTCTGCTTTAAACTTTAGGTACTATCCCAAAATGTATCACTGAGGTGACAGAAGTTGATTTCGGAGCATCATTTTTGAACAGGAGCTTCAACCGTTTTGTGGCATAAGAGAAATTCCCTAAGCCCCGGACCTGTCGATTTTGGTCAAAAATGAAAATTTCAAAAGTGCCCCAATTTCTGCTTTAAACATTAGGTACTATCCCAAAATGTATCACTGAGGTGACAGAAGTTGATTTCGGAGCATCATTTTTTAACAGGAGCTTCAACCGTTTTGTGGCATATGAGAAATTCCCTAAGCCCCGGACCTGTCGATTTTGGTCAAAAATTAAAATTTCAAAAGTGCCCCAATTTCTGCTTTAAACTTTAGGTACTATCCCAAAATGTATCACTGAGGTGACAGAAGTTGATTTCGGAGCATCATTTTTGAACAGGAGCTTCAACCGTTTTGTGGCATATGAGAAATTCCCTAAGCCCCGGACCTGTTGATTTTGGTCAAAAATGAAAATTTCAAAAGTGCCCCAATTTCTGCTTTAAACTTTAGGTACTATCCCAAAATGTATCACTGAGGTGACAGAAGTTGATTTCGGAGCATCATTTTTGAACAGGAGCTTCAACCGTTTTGTGGCATATTAGAAATTCCCTAAGCCCCGGACCTGTCGATTTTGGTCAAAAATGAAAATTTCAAAAGTGCCCCAATTTCTGCTTTAAACATTAGGTACTATCCCAAAATGTATCACTGAGGTGACAGAAGTTGATTTCGGAGCATCATTTTTGAACAGGAGCTTCAACCGTTTTGTGGCATATGAGAAATTCCCTAAGCCCCGGACCTGTCGATTTTGGTCAAAAATGAAAATTTCAAAAGTGCCCCAATTTCTGCTTTAAACTTTAGGTACTATCCCAAAATGTATCACTGAGGTGACAGAAGTTGATTTCGGAGCATCATTTTTGAACAGGAGCTTCAACCGTTTTGTGGCATATGAGAAATTCCCTAAGCCCCGGACCTGTCGATTTTGGTCAAAAATGAAAATTTCAAAAGTGCCCCAATTTCTGCTTTAAACTTTAGGTACTATCCCAAAATGTATCACTGAGGTGTCAGAAGTTGATTTCGGAGCATCATTTTTGAACAGGAGCTTCAACCATTTTGTGGCATATGAGAAATTCCCTAAGCCCCGGACCTGTCGATTTTGGTCAAAAATGAAAATTTCAAAAGTGCCCCAGTTTCTGCTTTAAACTTTAGGTACTATCCCAAAATGTATCACTGAGGTGACAGAAGTTGATTTCGGAGCATCATTTTTGAACAGGAGCTTCAACCGTTTTGTGGCATAAGAGAAATTCCCTAAGCCCCGGACCTGTCGATTTTGGTCAAAAATGAAAATTTCAAAAGTGCCCCAATTTCTGCTTTAAACATTAGGTACTATCCCAAAATGTATCACTGAGGTGACAGAAGTTGATTTCGGAGCATCATTTTTGAACAGGAGCTTCAACCGTTTTGTGGCATATGAGAAATTCCCTAAGCCCCAGACCTGTCGATTTTGGTCAAAAATGAAAATGTCAAAAGTGCCCCAATTTCTGCTTTAAACTTTAGGTACTATCCCAAAATGTATCACTGAGGTGACAGAAGTTGATTTCGGAGCATCATTTTTGAACAGGAGCTTCAACCGTTTTGTGGCATAAGAGAAATTCCC
The DNA here is from genome assembly GCF_028390025.1 of Pseudophryne corroboree. Taxonomy (NCBI): domain Eukaryota; kingdom Metazoa; phylum Chordata; class Amphibia; order Anura; family Myobatrachidae; genus Pseudophryne; species Pseudophryne corroboree. The sequence goes on from NW_026968312.1 coordinate 104,599, forward strand.
TAAGCCCCGGACCTGTCGATTTTGGTCAAAAATGAAAATTTCAAAAGTGCCCCAATTTCTGCTTTAAACATTAGGTACTATCCCAAAATGTATCACTGAGGTGACAGAAGTTGATTTCGGAGCATCATTTTTTAACAGGAGCTTCAACCGTTTTGTGGCATATGAGAAATTCCCTAAGCCCCGGACCTGTCGATTTTGGTCAAAAATTAAAATTTCAAAAGTGCCCCAATTTCTGCTTTAAACTTTAGGTACTATCCCAAAATGTATCACTGAGGTGACAGAAGTTGATTTCGGAGCATCATTTTTGAACAGGAGCTTCAACCGTTTTGTGGCATATGAGAAATTCCCTAAGCCCCGGACCTGTTGATTTTGGTCAAAAATGAAAATTTCAAA